>NC_134589.1:66937839-67142839 GCF_037038515.1 Microtus pennsylvanicus
ACACACTGCCTTAACAATGGATATAAGGATAAATTTCTACCCAAGTGCAGCCATCACTTACAAACACAATGACCAAGATTCTATTTTAGCACCACTAAATACAAAATATGTTTTATTTGTACAAGTTTGAGACGACATAAATTCAAAGTAGATGATATGAACTTACATGAAACTATGTCAATCTTATTTCACATAGTAAGCTCATATGAAAATTCCTATGTAGTTACTGATTGTTTAGCCTAAGGAATAAAAAGTCCAGTTATTTCTGAAAAACAATGAGGTGTGTTTAATCCTTGTAATTACACTTTAATTTTCTACTATGGACAAACTTTATTGGTATTTTAATTTGATAATTTAATAATAAAAAGGGAAAAATAAATTATTCTGGGTACTCAATAATATGAATTGAGGTAAAGATGGAAAAAATACCTGCTACCAATACCACAGATTTCTGTATTTCCCCATCTAAGGATTTCAAATTAATAAAACTTAATTGTTTAATGAATTTATCCATCTCTACAGCTACAATGCAGGCACCAGTAAGGTACAATCTAGTTGATATTATAACTCTGGTCCTTAGGAAGGTGATTAAAATGATTTATAAATGACTAAATGAGTGACCTTACCTGGTACTTGGGACACTGGTCTTTTACATCAGAAGATAAAGTGATAGAGCTATCCAAAGAGGAAGAACTATCTCCTCCTGGTTTCAGCTGACAGCACTTTCCAAAGACCTTGACTTGAGCATCATTACAGAGTTTCTGAAACACAGAGGATACCCTCATTCATAGTCCAATACATTTTTTTTACCATAGATAAACTTAAAAGCAATATGTAAAGAAAAGAAACACCTTGGAAAAATCAAGAATGAGATAACCGAAAATAATGCAACTTTAATGTAATATAATTTTCTCTATTTCCTCCAGTACTATTTGGAGCACATTTTTCCCTCACCAACATTACCAAACCACAGAAATTTTCTTTATTATATGGCCAAAACAATATTCATTAATTGTAACTTAGTAATCTATTAATGGTAGGCTTGGAGACAAGGCTCAGCGATTAAGAGCACTGCCTGCTCTTCCAAAGGTCCTGAGTTCAATTCCCAGCAACCACATGGTGGCTCACGACCATCTGTAATGAGATCTGGTGCCCTCTTGAGGAAGAAACCTGATCAATCATCCTTATCGACTTAAGACCATGAAACCCTATATGGACAAGTTCAACAGAACGGCCATATACGGGCACCCATGCATGCTTCAGCAATGCCATGCACAAATTTCATTTTTCTATTTCAATTTATAATGGTGATTTTCAAATTATTTACTTTCAAAACTTTTATGTTCTTATAGGTTATTGAGAATGTTAAAGGACTTTTGTTGAAGAGTTATATCTATTCATTATTTTATATTAGAAACTAAAGCTGAGAAAGTTTTAAATGTCTAATTAAATATAACAATAACATGTTACAGGTTAACAAACAGTAGTGTTATAAAAAACTAACCATATGTAGTCTGTAAGGAGAAATGTAAAATTCACTTACATTTTATTATAGGTACCTTTTGGGTTTGAAAAGGGCACTTCAAGACCTGAGATCAGAGGCATGTGTACAGTAGGCAAATATTCTACCACTGGGCTACAACCCCATCCCCATGTCTAAACTTCTGAAATTAAATGTATTTATGTGAAGAACAGATAAAGGTTACATTCTAAATTTAGATGATTGTGCTATCAATGAAAGATTCACTTCTTTTCTAAAAAAGGATTTACATATATATTTGTGTTTGGCCTGCATGTATGTTTATACACCATTCATGTGCCTGGTGCCCACAGAGTCAGAAGGTGGTGTTGAATTCCCCAGAACTGTAATTAAGGATGGTTGTAAAGTGTTGGGAACTAAACCCTGATCCTCTGCAAAAGCAGCAAGAGCTTTCAACTATGGAACCATCTTCTAGTCCCAGGACTCATTTCTTTTACTTTACTCCTCTTCCATCCCCACTGAACCCTGGAGCCTTCATTGCTCACAACTAACGAAGCTGCAATTCATTTAGGTTGCGATATCACTAAAAAGTACTCCAATGTTTTATCAGTCTCAAGTATGCTCATTTTTCCATGTACAGGACCTCAGATTTCCAGAAGTAGCAATCAGGATGAAACTGCAACTTTCTGAGGAGTAACTATTCTACATTCTACAGTTACATTATCACCAAAGGCACTTAACAACTTCCACATCATCTGCAACCAAATATTTCAAGTAAAATGAAAGGGGGCATTAGAGCTTTTGAGTACATATATTGAGTTCAAATTCTATGAACAGGTTATTTGAGTTATTAAATCTTAGTTTGCCACCTGTGGAATAGGAAGAGAAACCATAATGACACAGAATTTCTCATTATAATAGTCTAGAAAACTAGAAAACTTAACTAATGTTATAAGTAAGAAACTAACATAACTGAAGTCAAGGATTTCACCAGACACTTTTATTTATATTATTTTATTTAAATGCTTGTTAATACCATTTAGTATTGATATCTTTGGCCATATCTTCTTTTTAAAATTCTTCTCTTATATTTAAATTTCAACCTAAGTTTCCCTTTCCTATACTCATCCTAGTGCACCCCACCTCCTCTCTCCCCCAGATCAATTCCTCCTCCATTTGCCTTCAGAACAGAGTAGGCCTCCCAAAGACATCATCATGTCATTGGCTATATCTTAATAATCTTATAACTTATTAATAAATTGTTGCCAATAAGATCCTAGACCCTATTAGGGAAGATACAACATACTTTGGTTGTAAGATACAGAGAAATCAATTTGGAATTGACCTAAAAACTTCCTCCCTACTGGCTAGTTTTCATATTGAAGAAGTTTTCATATGCAGGCCACTGTAGAGGAAGGTGGTATCACCCATTAGTGTACCTTGAATGCTACAATACTGACCTGATGGGCAATATGTGCTCATTGGTACAAAAGTGACATAAAAATTACAGGGATAACCAATTGCTTTCTGATTAGATTTGAAGCCTGTCTTAAAGAAGAAAATTCGTGGCTAGTAATATAAACCTGGTCAAAAGCTTCAGAAGATCTGGCACTGCTGGGAAACTACTACTTTGTTTTGCTAAATGAGCACGTTATCAAAGCACTTTTTAAATATTTGTACTTATGCCCACAGAGTAGTGATGCTGTCATCTCTGTTCAGAAAGGCTTGTTTTTAAGCCAGATATTTGGTGTACACCGTTAATTCCAGGACTCAGGAGAAAAAGACAGGCAGATCCTTGAGTTTTTGGTCAGCCTGGTTTAAGGTCAGCCTGGTCTTTAGAATGAGTTCCAGGGGGCTGGAGAGATGGCTCAGAGGTTAAGAACACTGCCTGCTCTTCCAAAGGTCCTGAGTTCAATTCCCAGCAACCACATGGTGGCTTACAACCATCTGTAATGGGGTCTGGTGCCCTCTTCTGGCCTTTGGGCATACACACAAACAGAATATTGTATACATAATAAATAAATATTTAAAAAAAAAGAATGAGTTCCAGGCTAAAAAGAGAAACCCAGTTTTAGTGGGGAGGGGAAGCATCTTTTTGCAGTGGCACCAGTTAATGCGGAAATTTGTAACTGGTGGAAGTGGTGAGAGAAAGTGGAAGTTGAATGCTCTGTCATAATTGAGATGTTTATGTCATACCCTCCAAGACCTAGGGAACATTATAGAAGAGAGAGTGGAAAGAATTTAAGAGGCAGAGGTTGATAGGGGTTGGGGTGAAATGTTACAGAACACTATCTTCTGGACATGATATGGTCACAGCATTCTTAAACTCAAAGCAGCTGACAAGACTAGGCCTGTCAACATCTTGTCATAGACTGGAGAGGGACCTATAAGGCCCTACTCGTTCCTGAGGACCTACAGGGACTTAATGGTGGTGGAGGCAAAGACTCTTTTCTTTTCATCAAGACAGGGTTTCTATTTGTTGTCCTAGCTGCCCTACAACTTGCTCTGTAGACTACACTAGCCTTTCAACCCTAATGAAACTCATCAGGTCACAAACACATAAATGATGAAGAGTAGGGAGACAAACTGGGAAATGGTGGTAGTTTGAATGTAATTGACTCTCATAAGCTCAGGGAGTGGCACTATTAGGAGGTGTGGCCTTGTTGGAGGAAATATGTCAGTGTGGGGGGCAGCCTTTGTTGCCTATGCTCAAACTATGCCTAGTTCAGACCCCTGTGAGACAAAAATGTAAGAATTCTCAGTTTCTTCTCCAGCACCATGTCTACCTGCACCCTGCCTTGCTTCCTGCCATGATGATAATAGACTAAATCTCTGAACTATAAACAAGTCACCCCAATTAAATGTTTTCCTTTATAAGGGTTGCTATGATAATGGTGTCTCTTCACAACAATAGAACCCTAACAAAGACAGACGGGAACAAGTGGGAGTGGGAGAAATACAGGATATTGAAAAGGAGAAGAGGGTTGAACAGTAAGTGCATAGCATTAGAGGAATAAGGCCAACAGACATATTATTATCGGAACTTTCAAAGAAAGAGACAAAGATACTCCATGGAAAGATCACTAAAGGAGAAACTAAGAAGATATAGAGAGAAACACCAAAAACAGATGCCAAAGATAGCCTAACAGAGAAAGAAACATTAGCAAACACTGAGAAGCAATAAAGAAGGAACATACAGTGAAGGACTGTGGGGTATGAATACCATGAATCCCTGATTGGATGGTATTAGGAGGTCTGGCTTTGGAATGTTCTTTGGTCATAAGGGGTAGCATCTCACAAACAGGAACAATACCCATACAGAAACAATTTCAGAGTGCTCTTAACCTTGTTTCTAAGTCAACAGTTTGTAATCTGGGAGATAACCTGATAAAAAGCAAACATCCCAGCACTCTATCCTGGCCTTCTAGTCTGTAGTGTTTTGTTATTCTGCCTGAAAAAAAGACACATAGAGAGAAAGTTAAACATTATTTTGTTAGGGTCAAACAAGATGGCTCAGTTGATATAAGAACTTGCTACCCATTCTCAGAATCCATATGATGGGAGGGGTGACTCCTGAAACATGTCATCAGACTTCCAAATGCAATAAAATAAAATGTAAAAAAATTTTTAAAATTTTGTTGATGTTGGGTAGTGAATCTTTATGAATATATGTAGGCAAATACAAAATGTCACAGAAAAAGATATGAGCAGGAGAGAATAATGAAGCAATAGTTCAGAAAGGATGGGCAGGAAGATTTGGAAAACAGTGTAAGTCAAGAAGTACAGAGCAGCCGGGCGGTGGTGGCGCATGCCTTTAATCCCAGCACTCGGGAGGCAGAGGCAGGCGGATCTCTGGGAGTTCGAGGCCAGCCTGGTCTACAAGAGCTAGTTCCAGGACAGGAACCAAAAAGCTACGGAGAAACCCTGTCTTGAAAATCAAAAAAAAAAAAAAAAAAGCACAGAGCAAGTTAATTTTTAAAAAAAAAGTGAAGAAAAAGTGCATAATGAGCAACATTAATCAAGATAAACCAAGAGGTGCCAGACAATGTAATGTAGTAGAACATTAACAGACACAAAGAAAACCTCAGTAAATGTTGAAATAAAAAAGAGTATTATTAATTAATGTTAATCTATCAAATTTAGCAAACTTTTGTTGAGCTTTATAGTAGCCTATAAACAAAGAAGTGCTCATGAACATATTCTTTTATTTTATTGATTTTTAATGATCTCTACACTTTTCTCTGCTCCCCTTCCTGCCTCTCCCCTCCCCTTCAACCTTCTCCCAAGGTCCCCATGCTCCCAATATATTCAGGAGATTTTGTCTTTTTGTACTTCCCATGTAGATTAAATATATGTATGTCTCTCTTAGGATCCTCATTGTTGTCTATATTCTCTGGGGTTGTGATTTATAGGCTGGTTTCTTTGCTTTATATTTAAAAACCACTTATGAGTGAATACATGTGATAATTATCTTTCCAGGTCTGGGTTACCTCCACTCAATATGATGTTAGCTAGCTCCATGCATTCGCCTGCAAAATACAAGCTGTTGTTATTTTTTTCTTCTCTGTAGTACTCTATTGTGTAAATGTAACACATTTTCTTTATCCATTCTTCAGTAGAGGGGCATTTGGGTTGTTTTCAGGTTCTGGCTATCACAAACAATGCTTTTATCATGTCCTTGTGGCACAATTGAGCATCCTTTGGATATATACCCAAAAGTGATATTACTGCATCTTGAGGAAGGTTGTTTCCTAATTTTCTGAGAAATCGTCACACTGATATTCTAAGGGTCTATACCAGCTTGCACTTTCACCAGCAATGCAGGAGTGTTCCCTTTACCCCTCAACCTCTCCAGCATAAGTTGTCATCAGAGTTTTTGATCTTGGCCATTCTTACTGGTGTGAAATGAAATCTCAATGGTTGTTTTGCTTTGCATTTCTCTGATGACTAAGGATGTTGAGCATTTCCTTAATTCTTTCAGCCATTTTAGATTCCTCTGTTGAGAGTTCTCTGTTTAGCTCTTTACTCCATTTTTTTTATTGGATTATGTGTTCTTTTGGTGACTAATTTTTTGAGTTCTATGTATATTTTGGAGATCAGACCTCTGTCTGATGTGGGGTTAGTGAAAATCTTTTCCCATTCTGTAGGCTGTCATTTTGTCTTGTTGACCATGTCCTTTGCTTTATAGAAGCTTTTCAGTTTGAGAGGGTCCCATTTATTAATTGTTTCTCTCAGTGTCTGTGCTGCTGGGGTCATATTTAGGAAGTGGTCTCCTGTGCCAATGCGTTCAAGTGTATTTACCACTTTCTTTTCTATAAGGTTCAGTGTGGTTGGCTTTATGTTGAGGTCTTTGATCCATTTGGAATTGAGTTTTGTGCATGGTGATAGATATGGGTCTATTTTCACTCTTCTACATGTTGAAATCCAGTTATGCCAGCACCATTTCTTAAATATGTTTCTTTTTCCCATTTGATATTTTTTGTTTCTTTGTCAAAAAACAAGTGTGTTCACAGGTGTGTGGATTAATATTCGGGTCTTCAATTCAGTTCCACTTGTTTGGTTAGAGCTATTCCAAGGTAGTTTATGGTATTTGTGGCTATTGTAAAGGGTGATGTTTCTCTGATTTCTTATCAGCCTGCTTATCATCTGTGTATAGGAGGGCTACTGATTTTTTTGAGTTAATCTTGTATCCTGCTACATTACCGAAAGTGTTTATAAGTTGTAGAAGTTCCTTGGTAGAATTTTGGGGGTCGCTTATGTAAACTATCATATTATCAGCAAATAGTGAGAGTTTGACTTCTTCTTTTCTGATTTGTAGGTCTCCTTTTGTTGTCTTATTGCTCTAGCTAGGACCTCAAGAACTATGTTGAATAGAAATGGAGAGAGTGGGCAACCTTGTCTTGTTCCTGACTTTCTCTCCATTTAGTTTGATGTTGGCTGTTGGCTTGCTGTATATTGCCTTTATTATATTTAGGTATGTTCCTTGTAATCCTGCTCTTTTCAAGACCTTTATCATGAAGGGATGTTGTATTTTGTCGAAAGCTTTTTAAGCATCTAATGAAATGATCATGTGGTAAGAGTGGAGTATTGAAGTCTCCCACTATTAGTGTGTGGGGTTTAATGTATGATTTAAGCTTTAGAAGTGTTTCTTTTACATATAAGGGTGCCCTTGTATTTGGGGCACAAATGTTCAGTATTGAGATTTCCTCTTGATAGATTTTTTTCCTGTCACTAATTTTTATGAAATGTCCTTCTTTGTCTCTTTTGATTGATTTTAGTTTGAAGTTTATTTTATTATATATTAGGATAGCTACACCAGCTTGTTTCTTAGGTCCATTTGATTGGTATATTTTTCCCCAACCCCTTATTCTGAGGCGATGTCTGTCTTTGAAATTGAGGTGTGTTTCTTGTATGCAGAAGAAGGATGGATTCTGTTTTTGTATCCAATCTACTAGCCTGTGTCTTTTTAGAGGTGTGTTGAGTCCATTTATATTAAGGGATATTAATGACCAGTGATTGCTAACTCCTGTTAATTTAGTTTTCACTGTTGTCAATGTTAATTTGTGTGTTTTTCCCTTCTTTGGGATTTGCTGTGTTTTTGTTGATGTAGCTAACTTCCTTGGGTTGGAGTTTTCCTTATAGTATTTTGTGTAGGGGTGGGTTTGTGGCTAGGTATTGTTTAAATCTGGTTTTGTCATAGAATATCTTGTTTTGTCCTTCTATGGTGATTGAAAGTTTTGCTGGGTATAACAGTCTGGACTGGCATCCGTGGTCTTTTAATGTCTGCATTAACATTTGACCAACCTTCTGGCTTTCACTGTCTCCAGTGAGAAGTCAGTGTAATTCTGATAGGTCTGCCTTTATATGTTACTTGGCCTTTTTCCTTTGCAGCTCTTAGTATTCTTTCTTTACTCTGTATGTTTGGTGTTTTGATTATTATGTGGCAAGGGACTTTTTTTTTTTTGGATCCAATCTGTTTGGTGTTTTGTATGCTTCTTGTATCTTCATAGGCATATCTTTCTTTAGGTTGGGAAAGTTTTTTCTATGATTTTGTTATATTTTCTGTGCTTTTGAGTTGAACTCCTCCTTCTTCTATACCTATTATTCTTAGGTTTGGTCTTTTCATGGTATCTCATACTTCCTGGATATTTTGGGTTAAGCTTTTGTTAGATTTAGTATTTTCTTTGACTGATGAGTCTATTTTCTCTATTGTATCTTCAGCACTTGAGATTCTCTCTTCCATCTCTTGTATTCTGCTGCTCATGCTTGCGTTTGTGGTTTCTGATCATTTTCTCATGATTTCTGTTTCTATAATTTCCTTGGCTTGTGTTTTCTTTATTGTATTTACTTCAGTTTTCAAGTCTTGAATAGTTTCTTTCATATGTTTGATTGCTTTTTCTTGGTTTTCTTTAAGGGATTTGCTGATGTCTTCTAATTTTTTGTTTGTCTTTTCCTCCATTTCTTTGAGGGAATTTCTTACTTCCTCTTTAAGAGCTTCAAGCATTCTCCTGAAGTTATTTATTTACTTGGTCATTTTCTTCTGCTTCATCTATATTTGGTTATTCAAGTGTTCCTGTTGTAGGATCTCTAAATTTTATTGGTGTCGTGTTGTTCTTTATGGTATTGCTTGTGTTCTTACCTTGTCTACTCATCTTTTCCTCTAATTGGTGTGGCTGGGACTGTCTATGATTCTGGTGATTAATCTTCTAGGTTCCAGTGAATCCAAGGCTCAGATGATTGTTCCTCATGGTTTAGTCAGTGCCATGGTTCTATTTACCCCATTGGTCACTCTCTGTTCCTGGAAGACGCTCAGCACTCCCAGGCTATGCTCTACTCCTGTAGAATTTGCTGTCTCAGGCCTGCTCTGGCTTAGGTTGTTGGGTCAGACATCTTTCTGTAAACGTCCCTGGTCTGGATCCACTCCTGCAGAGGTCCCTGGCTTGGAGTTGGTCTTGCAAAGGTCTCTGGCTCTATTCTACTCCCTCGGAGGTCCCAGAGTCAGGTGTGCCCAGACCTGCAGAGGACCTGCTTCAGGCCTACTCCCTCAGAGGTCCCAGATTCATGCCTAGACCTGCAGAGATCTCTGGTTCCTGCCTCTTCCCTCAGAGGTCCCAGACTCATGACCAGACCCGCAGAGGTCCTGACTCAGGCCTATGTCCTCGGAGGTCCTACACTCACGCACAGATCCACAGGGGTCCTGGCTCAGGTCTATTCCCTCAAAGGTCCCAGATTCATGCAGTTTCTGGCTCTGGTCCACTCTCTCAGCGGTTGCTCCCCTAACCTGCTCCTGTGGAGTTCGCTGTCTCAGGTCTGCTCTGGCTTGTGTTGCTGGCTCAGTCTTGCCTCAGCAAATGTCCCTGGTCTGGATCCACTCCCATTTTCATGGAGCTGGCCGGCTCAGGCCCCCTCCAGCCTAGGTAGCTGGCTCAGTCCCACAGGCCTGCTCTGGCCTACATCGCTGGCCCCAGTCCTGCTTCCGCAAATGACCCTGGTCTGGATCCCCTCCTACTCCTGTGGAGCTCACTGTGCCAGGCCCACTCCAGTCCAGGTCACTGGCTCAGTCCTGCTCTTTTGGAGTTCGCTGCTTCAGACCTGCTCTGGCCTAGGTCACTGGCTCAGTCTTGCTCCTATGAAGTTCACTGCTTCAGTCCTACTCTGGCCCAGGTCGCTGGCTCAATTCTACTCCTGTGGAATTTGTTGCTTCAGGCCTGTTCTGGACCAGGTTGCTCTCATGACCATATTTATAGTTGTTCTTAGATTTCAAAGGTCTTGATCATCTCCATCTCAAAGACTCTGAGGAATCTTACTACTTCAGTTATTCAAACTAAAAAGGTAGATTTATCAAACTTTTTCTTCTCCTCATCACCATATCTAACTACTCTTCATAAGGTAGACAAGGTGACATTTTAAAATTTGAGTTTGATATCTTCAGTGATTTCCCTCTGTACTTAGGATATAAGTATCCAAACATCTAACACAGAAACTCATAAGGCCCTGAATACTATGCCCTCTACCTACCTTCACCACCAGCTACTTTGTATATTATTTGTTATCACTCCAGCCAAGGTGGGGTTCTTTTAATTCCTCAAATTGCCAAACTCCCAAATCATACTGCAGACTTTTCATCAGCTGTTACTATTATTTCTTCACATTTCAGCTTTTATTTTACTTTTTCAGTAAGGCAGACTGTCACTCAAATTGATGGAAACTTGGTTCCGTACTACTGGCATCTTATTAAGTATTCTTCAAGCTTTCTTCACTGTACTTTCACAATTTAGAATAATGTGTAGATTACTTTTTTGAGTATCTTCATGTCCTAATGGCTATCTATTTGTGGAAACTAAGAGAACACACAGGCTGGTAAATCGCCAAGTACTTAGTATTTTATAAACCCTTGGGTAACTTGTACAAAAGCTCCTTTTCATCAAATTACAAAGTAGGAGAAAAGGAACAAACAATCTAAACAAAGCACAATCTCCAAAAGGTCAAAAATTCTTAATGATTAGGTACAATACTATACAACCTAGCAATGAAAAAAAGAGACTAACACCTATTTGTAAATGCTAAAGATACACTTGTAAATAAGACAACAGATCAGGATAGACATATTCCATGTTTTTTCAGAAGGCAAAAATCTCAAATTAACCCAATTCTTTTAAAAAAAAAAAGTAATTATCAATAAAAAGTTCTACTGATAGGAAAAAACTTTCTCCAAAGTATTTTGTTTTCAGTTGATTATTAGAATGTTCATAGAAAGTGGCAACCTAAGGTGTGGGAGAAACCCATTCTAGGCCCAGGGCACTTTTTCTTTATATCTTAAGGTGTAATGGCAGTAGCCAACACTAAGCTCTCTTGGCCAATCAAATAAATGCCTTATTGCTGCTAAACTAGTAACAGTGTATTTCGAAACATGGTGTTGAAGATTTAAAAAACAGAAACAGGTTCTTGTCCCCCCTTTAGAGTAGGGGGAAAGTATGTTATGAGGATTGCAGACTTAATTTGCTCTATACCATCAGATAAATATCTTCCTTTCTCTATGTCTCACTTCCCTGATTGCACAATGAGGGGTCCAACCAGTTTCTCCATAAGGCTCCCAGTAGTTCCTAGGTCAGTCACATTTAACAACACCATCATAAGGCAGTGGTTCTCAACCTTCTTAATGCTGTAACCCTTTAAATAGAGTTCCTCATTTTGTGTGACCCCAAACATGAAATTTTTTTTTGCTACTGTTATGAATTGTAATGTAAATATTGGTGTTTTCTGATAGTCTTAGGTGACTCCTGTGAAAGGGTTGTTCTAGGGGTGTGACCCACAGGTTGAGAATCAATGATATCAGGAACTAAATGTCAAACAAAAACAGTTTCTGGCTAGATGACAAGTAATTGTCTTTAAAAAAAGGAAGGAAGGAAAAGAGAAGATAAAAGAAAAGAAAAGAAAAACCAGGTCAGGCAATGGTGGTGCATGCCTTTAATCCCAGCACTTACGAGGCAGAGGCAGGGGCAGGTGGATCTCTGTGAGTTTGAGGCCAGCCTGGTCTACAAGAGCTAGTTCCAGGACTGGCTCCAAAGCGACAGAGAAACCCTGTCTCAAAAAAACAAAACAAAGCAAAAGAAAAAGAGAGAGAGAGAGAGAGAGACACCATGTAGTTGCTGAAGGAGAAAAACTCTAGAACACTATGGTAAGTCACAGCCTCATGACAATACATGGATAAATAGAAAATGGGTTAGTTTAAGATGTAAGAACTAGCTAAAAATACACCTGTGATGGAGGAGAGTCTTCTGTTTTGTGTTAATTTCATTGGTTAAATAAAGAGACTGCCTTAGCCCTTTAATAGAACAGAAAATTAGGTAGGTGGAGTAGAAGACAGAATGCTGGGAGAAAGAAGTCGAGTCAGTCAGTGGCCATGATTCTCCCACCCGACACAGAGGCAAGTTAAGATCTTCCCTGGTAAGCCACCTCGTGGTGCTACACACATTATTACAAATGGGTTAAAGCAAGATGTGAGAGTTAGCCAGTAAGAGGCTAAAACTAATGGGCCAAGCAGTGTTTAAAAGAATACAGTTTCCGTGTAATTATTTTGGTACATAAGCTAGCCAGGCGGCTGGGAGCCGGACTGAACGCAGCCCACTGCAGCTTCTTATTACACACCTGAGCCATTGGTCAAATAGTATTGTAAAAATAATAGTTAAAAAAAAAAGACCCCATGGAGTGTACCCTAAGTTAAATCAGATATTTGTTGGTTACTACCACAAGCTTGTATCTATAGACAGGACACCACTGTAGATCAAAGGGTTTGTAGCCAGGTTGGTGTTTACATTTCTCCTTTGGGAGCATGCAGCATACCTTCCTGTAACAAAGATACTAGCACACAGAGGTTAAGATTCTACGTAGGCACCAGCATTACTTTTCTAGGTTCAGTAAGTAGTATAGATGTTATTTTCAGCAATAGGGCCTTGTCATCAGTTTGTGAAGAGCAACCTACAGTCTTGGCAACAGCCTGGGTTGTTTGGGGTCCCTATGGGACCCCTTTGATCAACAATTCAATTAGATGTAACCCATTCCCAGTACTGGAAGCTTCATTTGGTGATAAGAGATGTCCAATTGGGGCTCTATCTCCCCCATTATATATGTATATATTTTAGGAAACTTCCACTGTATTGGGTTTTCATACGACCCATACCTAACACTGCTTGGATGACAAAGAACCTGGGATTTCATAGGGTAAAACCAAATACTACTATTGTTCTAAATAAACACAGCAATAAAATGACTCCCAATGACATTCTGCTATACTCATAGATCAGTGCTTTCCTCCTGCAGCAAACGTGAAAAAAATACAGAGACCCACAACCAGACATGCAGTGAGTTAGATATCTTGGACAACTAAGCCACAAATGGGTCTCTTTATCAAAGTACTCCCTCAGAGCTCAGGGAACTCTGCAGAAGATGAGGCAGAAAGATCATAAAAGCCAGAGGGGATGGAGAACATAAAGGAGAAAAAAGTACTCTAAATAAACAGGATCAATACACATATGAACTTACAGAAACTGAGACAGCATGCACAGAGTCTACATGGGTCTGTACGATGCAGATGAACCATGGGATCCTAAAGCTAAAAGGAGAAGTGGAAATGTCCCTATCCTTAAACCAGAAGCTAACTACAATTGATAACTACTTGCAAACAGAAATTTAGTTTTCTCCAAGGGAGTCTCACTGGAGAAGTTAATGACTTTTAAGGATAGGATACATGCCTAGCAGTAGATGGACAACAGAAAATGAACTCAATGGCATGCATCTTTAGAGGTTCCTTGCCTCCTAATGCCATGTCAGGGCTTTTTAAAAAAATCTTATCCCAATCCCTACCCTACAGGTCCTTTGCATATATATTATAGCTTCCAGTTTAATGATTTTATGGAATTTCTGAGTGTGAGATTAAGTTGGTCTCTGCATCTATATCTGTTTCTTGTGCCTTTTCTTGAGCTCTTTTTCTTTATTTGTTTTGTCCAATGTGTTAGTTTTTGTTTTATTTTCTTATTTTACAATCTCTGAGAAGCTTGTTCTTTTCTAACAAGAAACAGAAAGGGTCTGGATGGAAAGGGAAGTGGGTAGGAATTGGAAAGAAGTACAGGGAGGAGAAAATGTAATCAGGACATAGGAGGAAAAAGTTAACTTTCAATAAAAGGAAAAAAAGAGAAAAAAATCTCAAAATTGGGACTCTGAATTTTAAACAGACTAGAGATATTTTAGGCTAACAAAGTTACCATAGTTGAAATTATACTAATTCTTTCTTGACTTATTAAAATACCCAAGATTAGATTTCAAATAAATGAATAGTAATACTCACTGATACTGATGTGTCCTCATTTTTTCTCTTAATACTAGAATCAAACAAGACATTTCTCCCTCGTCTTTCACAGTCTTGATATACGATCAGTCGAATCTGGCTTGGGTCAAACTCTGGCAAGGGCCAACTGGAGAAAAAAAAAAAGATCCTCTTTAGTTACTTTAATAAATAGTTCATATATAGTCTTATAACTAAAAAACTTATCTGATAGACCCAGAAGCTACATTATTACTGAAGGACATTCACCTACCTGATGTTTATACAGAATGTCACTATTTGGTTCAAAGTGTTAAAAAGTTACATAGGCATGATTTTTAGATGAAAAGTAAAAATACAAATAAATAAATAAATAAACAATTGGCTACTATCAACATGTGTCAGATAAGATATAGCCAATATATATAAAAGGTTACTTACTAAATATATGTAAGCACAAATTACTAATAAAAATAAATATGCTGATCTCATGGAGAGATGACATAAGGTTAACTAATATGTTAAGTTGTTTTTTCTGCAACACAAAAGTATAAAAATAGAAACAGTTTTGCTGTAGGTCAAAGCAGGGATATATTTTGAGTAAAACGGGCACACAAAATGTTATTGAATTTTCACTTAAATAAAAGTTAAAGCCTGGCAAGATTCTGTCTAAGAATACCTAATATTTAAAATTCTAGAAAAGATAAGTAGGTAGTACTCTAGTCACTTGGTGCCCTCTTTCAGTGTACTCAATAATGAAGGGGAGGGAGAAGAGAAAGAGGGGAGGGAAGAGGAGAAAACCTGACAGCTCCAAAGTTTGGAGCACGGTTATCTCAGAGTAAAGAAACATGAAAGTACACCAGGAAGGGAACATACCAGATGGATCAGGGCAGATAATGTCTATCAAGATAATGTTGAAGTACTTTTTTCACTTCACAACACATATTTGGAAAAAAAATACTGCATTTGTTTTTAGGACCTTTATTTGTGCATTAAGTGTCACAATTTTAAAGATTAATGTCTCTGTTGGAAACTGAAGGAAGTCCGACACTACACATCAAGCTAAAGCAGCCTTTAGACAACAATGGCTTGCATTACACAGGAGTGTACTTTAAAACTTTGACAGAGCAGACCAACATAGGTTGAAAATCAAGAAGTGGCTTCATGGAACCAACAAAGACATGTCCTAAGGAAGGAGTACAATGGCAGTAACTGAAGAGCATTCACCAGTTTTGGAACTGTTATTGGTGATCATCATGGCCAGGAAAGTTCTAAGGAGTAAAGAGAACAGAAGTCAGATTGCACAGGACTGAAGAAAAAAAGTCAACTGTCAAGAAAAGAAGGGAGTTGAGAATTAAGAGTGGGTGATAGGTGCATATTTTGGTACTAAGAAAGGAAATATGTGAACATGTTTACCTTCCGATGCAGTTTGAGGTGAAGAGGAAATTACAGACCTTTGAGGAAGTGGTAGAGTGAATACTGTTTAAAGAATTAGCCCAAGAACTGGCTTCTCATTCTCCGCCTTTGTCTAGTATCACGTTCAGAACAAAAGTAACTCTTGCATTAGAGTTAAAAGAGAGCAGAGTAAAAAGGAGCATGTTGGGAGGAAATTATGTTGATCAGGAACAGTAAAACTTCTGCACAATACTGTATTCCTACGCATAATTAACAATTACAAGAATATAACTGGCCACAAACTGCAAAGGTGATTTTTTTTTTTCTCTAAAGCTCTCAAAGTGCTTGAATCTGAATCAGGCAGAGACAAGGAAAAGAATTTTCAAAGATAACTGGGTAAAAAGGAAAGGGAACCCTGATTATGGAACAGAAACTACAAGAATACAGCTGAAACAATGAATACTGGAACCTAAATTAGGAAAATAGTGAGACTATGAGGCTAGGAGAAGAAATGAAGGCATAATAGTCAAAGCGCTTAGAAAGGAGTGAGGAGGAAGATCAGAACAGACATATCACCAGAGAGGAAGAAAAAGCTCACAGAAGGTCAAGGAAGACAAGGAAAGCAGCAGGTACATAGAACCAAATGTTGCGGGAAGGCTTAACTTCATAAAGACTAAGCCACCTGATGGTTTAGCCATTTGGTGGGCTTGGTTCTCTTGCTAGAACAGCATTAGGGGAGAGAGAGGGTAGTTAAGTAACAGCAGACAGGAGAGACTGAGAAGAAGGGCAGCAAGATGGAAGATTATAAGCAGTTTCCCTGTCAAAGAGGATGACACAGAAATTGAGGGTGCTATAACTGCCCATTTAAACTGAGTGGTTTTGAATATAGTCAGGAAGAAACTGGAATTATCTTGAAGCAAGACTAATATGTTCACCCTCGGCAGCCAGAAGTGAGATTATGAGGCTTTTCTCTTAAAAGATAAAGATAAACAGATATGAAATGTTCAGGAATGTATAAAGGGGAAACAAACATATTTAAGGTTTATGTTTCTAAATTAAGGAAAGGAACAGAACAAGAATTTAAAGGTAGCAAGAGAAAACAGGAAAAATCAATGTTCCAAAAAAGTTAGAACAGAGTATACTACCAAAAAAGTCCCTGATGAACTGTAGAATATATTAAATGAGATCAAGGAAAAATGATCTACAAATGAAAATTGCTACATATGGATTTGCAAGGTTGAAGAAATAAAATAGCTATTTAAATTTGATCATTTATTTAATCTGAAAAGTACACATTCTCAGAAGTGGATATGAGTTGGGTGGCCTGAACTAGGGCATAGGACTTAAGATACAAAAATTTAATAAAAATGATCAAAATAGGAGAAAGTGCTAACCATACCAAAGGTACAATTAGACAGAATACCCAGCTGAATCACAAGTTTGAGGTCAGCCCACTACAAAATAAGATCCGATAAAAAAAATGATAATAAAAGTGACAGCAAGAAAGGAGTGATCTGTATTTCACTATCATGGGAAAAATGTGGCCAGAATGGCCCTGATTGAAGCAAAGAACGTTAAATGTCAGTGGTTTCCTCTGATTGCCCACTGTCACCGCTGTTCCCAACCTTCTTTACCATAATGGAAGTTGGTGTAAATTCTGAAATCTGTTAATACAGAAAATCAGTTTTTAAAAAAACCATGCTTTGCTGGGTGGTGGTGGCACACGCCTTTAATCCCAGCATTCGGGAGGCAGAGACAGGTGATCTCTGTGAGTTCGAGGTCAGCCTGGTCTACAGGAGCTAGTTCCAGGACAGGCTCCAAAGCCACAGAAAAACCCTGTCTCGAAAAACAAACAAACAAACAAAAACCTATGCCAAAAAGATAACTGATTAATCCCAGCACTTGGGAAGCAGAGGCAGGGGGATCTCTGTGAGTTTGAAGACAGCGTGGTCTACAGACCGAGTTCCAGGACAGTCAGAGCTACACAGAGAAACCTTCCTCCTCAAAAAACCACAACAAAAACAAAAATATATATATACCTTTATAAAATAAATAACATCCCCAAAGAGGATCAAATCATTAATATAAAAATAATATGATTAAGAATATGAAATTTAGGGTCAGAACAGGGAAGTCTCAGGAAAAGCAGATTTGACTGGCTAATAATCAGGATAAACACTCAGCCAATATTAATTTCTATCTTCTAGCCTCTGTACCTTGTTAAGAAAGCCAATTTCATAAAAATTTTTTATTTCTCCAGGTAAGTTTCGGAAATCAAGTAACTTTTTGGAGACTGTAGTTTACTCATCCTTCTCTTTTCCTCTGTACTTTTTATGTCCTTTCATAACCCTGTTCTTTTTTACACTTGACAAGGACTTTTTAAAGAGAAAGATTTTTGGCTCCACTAGTGGTCAGATTTCCTAAGTTCTTTAGCAAAGAAGCAATGGTTAGCCCAATTATCAGTTTAGAAACTCTACCACACTCAGAACATTTTCACTGTCAGATTCTATGCTAGACTGAACCAACAAAGTACACGACAACCTAGAATACAGAAATATCAAAACTAATGCTTACAGTTTTATTACTTTTGCCCAGGAGCTTTCTTAAAACTAGCCTTACAAAGAATAAAGAAAAAAATGTGATTAACAGAAAAAAGGGTGGGTCAATTCTATAGTTTTCTCAAATAGTAGCAGCCACACAGCACATAAAAGCTGCTGGTTTTCCTAATTCTTACAGACCTTGCATTATTGTCAGAAACTGTACACCAAAGAAATGTTTAGTAGGGTATAGTAGCTCACACCTACAATCCCAGAACTTTGGAGATTGAGACAAATAGACTGCCAAGAATTTGGTACAACCTGGGCTACATAATGAGTTCTAGGCTAGCCTGCAATACAGAATGAGATTCTGTCTCTGAAAAAGAAACTAAGCAACAAATATCTATGTCAGTCGGTTGAGTGCTTGCATGAAGCCCTGGGTTCAATCTTCAGCACGTTATAAGTCCAGTAAAGTAGCCTATGTTTGTAATAATAAGACTCTAGAGGCGGACAATTGGAAATTAAAGGTCATTTTCCCTAGGTTCAAGGACAGTCTGAAATACAGAAGACCTGATGATGATGTCAAAATAAAGATGATGAAGACAAAGAAAAGCACCAGAAAAAATGTTTAAAAAGTTGATTATGTAAACAGTAGAAATCCCTATCACATTGACACAAATACCTAAGTACTACAAAAAAGTGGAAGAGATAAGTAATACAATAGAACCTTAAATAATTTACCTGATTTTAATCATTAAATCATTAAAATTAAAACACATTCTGTATGTTAATACCTAAAATAATGTGTTAATTTAAAATTTATTTATAAATACAATAATGTTATATACATACAAATGCATGATTTTTCAAATATCTTCAGTGTTCCTGTACAGGCACAATAAGAAAGCAAAGCACACATTTTAAAGCAAATGTATCATCAAGTTTATAACCAGATATAGGGTGATTCTGTGTTAACATACTTTAAAATAGCATCTTGAATTATGCTGTACGCTACTGGCATCCTATTTCTCTTCAGCAGTTACACTTTGCGAAATCCCTAAAAACTCCAGTCACGTACAACTGCCAAGCCAGGTTAATAATAGCAATGAACCATACTCATCTAAAACCACAAGACCATCAGGTGACATAACAAGATTGAATTTAATTCAAAAGCCTCTCGGTGCTGCAATACAAAAATGTGTAATCTTAGCAACAGGACCATGGGAGCCTTTGAAGATTTCCATGCTGATGACAAAACCAATTTTATAAAAGACTTCATTTCTACAATTTTGCAAGTAGCATACTATCTTTTTGTTTCACTTAAGAGTGGGATTTCACAGAGGTAACTAGTACTTTTCTCTACTACAAAGTGTATGACAAAGTGAAAATCAATCTAAATATTCTTGCAAACTAAGCCCTACCTAGCAGCTTGTGCAGACCAAGAATGCCAACCATCTTCAGTGTTTTTAAGGCACTTCTGTTAACTTTTGTGCAAGAGTAAAGGAGGTAGTTCTTCACTTCATGAAAGCAGGAAAATAAAAAGAAGAAAACATAAACAAAAAAGGAGAGAAGAGAGAGGAAAGAAGATGGGGAAGAGGAAAGGTGAGAAAGAAAAGGGAAAAACAAGAAGGGGAAGGAGAGAAGGAAAGAAGAAAAAGGTAAAAGAAAGAGAAAAAGGGAGGGGAGGAAAAGGAGGAAAAAGGAAAAGGAAAGGGAGAGAGAGGGGGAAAGAGAAGGAGAAGACACCCACAAAGACTTGTCCCCAGTGCCTGTGCCCTCTGGCTAGGCGCCACCTCCTTAACTTTTCAATACCTCTCAAAATACTGCCCCACCTAGGGATCATGGCTCACAACACTGACTTTCTAGGGGTCACTTTATGCACAATGTTTGGCTCAGTAAGAGCTACCCTGAGCACAGGACTCAGGCAACCATAGCTATAACACAACTCTTCAATAGTTCACACCTAAGGAATTCAGGATTACTTTGTAAACAAGAAAAGGTTCTGTCTCAATTTCTGTGTGCCCATATACAAAATCTTAGAAGCTATCTACTTTGCTGACCAGCAAATGGAAAATAAGCCTCATTAATCACAGCACCACCATAGTCAGTATGTAAAACTGGCTCACTAATCTCAACACTTACACTGCACTAAAGAGGACAAATCTAGCAGAAAATACTGACTTTGTAAAAAGACTGTTTACCGGTACAGCCATTTACTTACTGTTTATGAAACTTTAGCTCATTTGGTTGCTCTTCCAGAGGGAAGTATGGAGAGGGGGAAAAGGGAAGTAAGCAAACAAACAAACCTGCCCTTGGAATTATAAACTTCAATAAAATCATCATGTTAAATTACTTGGTTACATGTTTTTTCAGTAGGGTTATGTTTTAACATTTATCAGCACGTTCTTCCACAACACTGAAGGGTAAGGGTGTGTGTGTGTGTGTAGTAAAATGTAGTAACACAAATACCTAATACAACAAGCTACTTACTACAATCGAAGTAAGAGACATTATGCTGAGACCAAAAACAATTACCCACCCCTAACATGGCAGACACATAAGAACAGGCTCTGAATCAGCAAGACTTGGATTTAAATCTTCTCTACCACATACTGACTATGGTATTAGATGCAGCTACCTAAAAAATTATTTATGTTCATTAATTAAAAATTATCATACTCAGTAGATCTACAAATAAGTCTGTTAATTTAACCAGAATGCAACAATGCTAGTTTGTCACAAATGTAATACTTCAGTATTGTATACTTTCAACACATTGTGTTTTCCTTATAATCTATATTCTACTTTAAGAATTTATAAACAAGGGTTGGAGAGATGGCTCAAGGGTTAAAAACACTGGCTGCTCTTCCAAAAAAGCTGGGTTCAATTCCTAGCACCTACGTGGTATCTCACACCGATCTGTTACTCCTGTCTTGGTGAACCTGGACACCATCTTCTGGCCTCTAAAGGCACCAGACAATTGGTACCCAGACATAAAACACCCACACAAACAGAATTAAATAATAATACTAATAATATTTTTAATCAAGAAATATAAATGTTTTTTATATGAGAAGCAGTATTACTAGAGAAACTAAGAATGTCATTCTCTGATATGATTCCATAAAGAAAATGTGTGCCTAGCCAAGGAACAAGAGACAGTGTCATGAGATATGTCAGAGGCATGAGATAGTGAAGGAAGACTAATGATTTGGGATGGTCACAAAAAAGCCTACTTTTTAAAATTGACTAATTTTGTGGTGCTGGGAATTAATCTCAGAGCTCTTTAAACATGATAGGCAAGTGCCCTACCAACAGTCCATACATACCCTCGGCCCAACATTGATTCTTAATGGTATCATGGAAATTTAAGCTAGTAAAAAGAAAATTAAATTCAGAAGATTTTTGTTTTCCCCTTCTTTCCCTCTCACCCTCCCCAACCCCGACTTCTCTCCTCCATCCTTTCTGAGTACTACTGGCATTCAAATCTATGTTAAAAAAAACACCAAATTAAAAACAAAACAACAATAACAACAACAAAAAAAACCAAGAAAGATTCTAATGTTTAGTCAAGCTACAGTGAAATGTTAGTGTGTGTTTCTAGTTCCAAACTACTATAAATAAGATAGGAGACAGCAAACACGCCAACATAAGACCAACTGGTACCAGAAGACAACGAGGCTGTTTTCCTGCAAACAGTTGCTTGATTGTTCATGCTATGTTTTCTGAAAACTAAACAATCTTTCCTCTGAAATTTTAAAGTTAACACATGAGACATGACCAGGTATTCAATAGAAGATTTTAGCAGAAAGAAAACATAAACTCTCAAAGGATCTCATATACATATAACAAAACAGTAAGGGTAAGAAACAATTCATTTTTAAAAAATCCAATCTAATTAGTTAATCATATCAATTTCAAACTGGACTTGTAAAATGCCTTAGGATAGTGTTATTGCTAGTTATTTCTGCTTTTTAGTTAAGTGTAGAATTTTATGCCAGTATTTAGTTGAATATATTTTTAAAATCAATGTGGAAAAATTGAATTCAGTAAATATTCAAATATAAAATAACTTTATAATTAACTTATTTCTAGAATATTACCACCAATCTAAAAATGTAACTTCTGAAGCATCTACTGCAATACACTACTTTAAAGAAACTCAAGCTCCACACTAAACAAAATAATACCTAAAACTGTCTGCTGCTATGAAGTCAGAGAAGAGACCAGTAGTTACAACTGCTAGAGGCAGACAAGAGATCTATTTAAAAGATGTGGGATGGCGTCGGAGATTTATTTAGGGCACTAAAATTGTTCTGCATCACTGGTGGTGATTAGTAACTCCATGCATCTAGACATGTACAACACTCACACAACTCTAAAACCAGCATGAACATGCATGTTCACAACAGCACCAATCTCAAAAACCAGAGTTAGAAAGTTGTATCCCAGTATTTACCAGTAACTGGGTATATACAGACTTATACAGAACATTCAGCTATAGAAAGAAGTAGAGTACTGATGCATGCTATAACACAGATGAACACTGAATATAAAGTCAGTCAAAGAAAAGTCAAGACATTAAAAGGTCACAGGATTCTATATATATGTAATATCCAAAATGAATAAATTCAGAGAGAGAATAAAGATTGGTAGTTGCCAGGGTGCTTTGTGGAGAAGAAAAAGATTAACTCCTAAATGCACAAGAAGTTTTACTTTGGACTTACAGGTATGTTTTATAACTAGATAAGAAGGCCAGTTACCTAATACTGTGAACATACCAAAGGCCTCCGAACTGTTTATAGTGGTTAACTTCATGCTGCATGAATTTTGTCCATATATAAAGTAGGTATGCATTCATGGATCTTTTTCATCAGTAATCAGTTAATAATGACCTCTCCTCTGAGATCTCTACATGGCTGGATGGAAATCATCACAACCACTTAGTAAAATAATGTGGCAGAAGAGCCAGGTACTCAGGGGCAAAGGCAGAAACGTCCCCAGGTTTGGAACAATGATGAACAGCTACAGTAATATATGCCTTAATACATGGGAAAAGTGTGTCTATATTTAGCATGCTTATCATTTAAGGGGTATACAAATATGTTTCTGTAAAAATTACAATATAAAAGTTTAAAAAAAACATTCCACCTGATTACCAGGTTTTATTCAAATGATAAAGCTTGAAAAGAGTTCCAGTAAATCTCTGAAATTTTAGTTACTGGCTTTTGGCTCTAACAGTTATGCCAAGGTATGAATCTCACCATTATAAAATACAGACTTATAAGCTCATGAGCTGTGAGGACAGAGACCTTGTTCCTGACACTGGAAAGAGAAGGCCAAGATGAGTAACAAATTACCTAACTGCAGAGCTGAATGATATGAAAACAAGATCACAAGACATTAAGGCAGAGGCCAGAACTCATGCCTGTAATTATCCAGAAAAAGGCATCACCTCTGCATCACACATGCAGGATCACAAAAGAGTAAAACTAAACAGACATCAAATTTTAAAAGCTTAGAATTTAAAGTCAAGCCTTATGAAGGTGTGGAGTAAACTGAGCTCTCTACATACCTGTATGAAAATCATCACAACTACTTAGTTAAATGGGTGGCAGAGGAGCCAGGTACTCAGGGATAGAGACAGGGAATTTCCCCATGTTTGGGACTAGCCTGATCTAGATACTGAATTTCAGGACATCCATGACTGACTGACTGACTGACTGACTATCTATCTATCTATCTATCTATCTATCTATCTATCTATCTATCTATCTATCATCTATCTATCATTTACTATTAATCATCTATCTATCTATCTATCTAGTAAGATCTATCTATCTATCTATCTATCTATCTATCTATCTATCTATCTATCTAGTAAGACCTGGTCTCAAACAACAACAGTAATAATAATGTAGTAGAACCTGATAAAGTCCTGGACATATACCTATCTTATGATCTATAAATTCAATCTGAGCTAAATATTTCATCACACATGAATGTGTATCTTCTCCCTAAAACTTATACAAAAATGTTCAAAGCACTATTACTGATTATAACCCTAAACTGAAAATAATTCAAATATTTTTCATCATGAAGGTAAAGAAATTGTGATATATTCATAGAACAGAAAACTGCATTTAATTAGTCATCCCCTTAACTAGGGATGACTGTGTGCCCAGGAGACACTTGTGGGAAGACATTTTTGGTTCTGACAATTAGCTAAGACACCAGGGATGACAGTAACACCCTAAAATGTACAAACATTAAGAAAAAATCCTTTTAAATTTGCTACAAGTTTTTTATTTTAACAACAAATGGAGGCAGAGTTTTATAAAAAAAAATGTATGAACTGACTAATCATATAGTCTTTATCCTTTAATAAATAACAGCAACATATAGTTCAATATGCCAGGCATTGCTGAAAGGATGTTAAATAAATCCTTCTAACAAACTGATGAAGTCTTATTTCAATTCACAGACTAAGAAACAGAGGCAGAGAAATTTAATTAGTTGCCATAGATTTAACCAACAAACTTAAAACCAACCTATATTCTAATTTTCTATATTGTTTCTTTATGTTGTTGTTGTTAGTATCACTGGATAAAGAGAAAGGCTTATTTAAGATCACAGTTCAGATAGTGATAGGGTTCTTGTGGGCGAGTCCCAAAAGGCAGTGAAGGGCAAGGGACACGAAGTACATATCCTTTGATCTTTTCTTTCTCTTCTTATAAAGTTACTAATGTTCAATCATGTAGCCTCCAGTCTGATGATCTTATCTAATATACTAATCACTTCCTTAAGGCCACACCTCTAAAACCACAGCTGGGATAAATTTCTATCCTTATAATTTTGCCAAATAGGGATTATAGCATGCATTTCAGAAGGGTCAAGCCATGTTCCATGTTCCGCCCATGGTATGTCCTCAAACTGTGGGTGGCCACAACTTTAGGGGTCAAATGACCCTTTCACAGGAGTCACTTAAGACCATAGGAAAACACAGATATTTACATTATGATTCATAACAGTAGCAAAATTACAGTTATGAAACAGCAATGAAAATAATGTTATAGTTGGGGGGTACCACAACATAAGGAACTGTATTAAAGGGTCACACTATTAGGAAGGTTAAGAACCACTGTATTATCACTGAGAAAATTATTTGAGTGCTTTGATGAGCTCCTTTATCTATAAAATGAGGCTATTTGTTTGTTTAGTTGTCTTGAGGAGTAAATTAATGAGTACAACTCTCTATGGTCCTTAAGATTCTGCCTGGCACAAATGTACTAAAAGAGTATTACAAACACTAACAGCATGAACTAGAGAGATGAACTGTTCTCCAAGAGATCTGAATTTGATTCCCAGTACCCACATTAAGCAGCTAACAACAACCTATAACTGGAGCTTCAGCTTCCACACTCCTAGGCATCTGTATTCATGTGCACATACCCCATCCCCAATATACAATTTAAAATATTTTAAGTATTCTCTTACCTTTTCTTATCTGTAGAAAAGTTTTAAATGAAACTTTAAAGTGTGATTATTTACCTAAGCTTCACCTTTTGGGGAGGGCATGTTCATGTATTTTAAAGAAATCATTTTCAGCTTTTTTTCTTTTCTCTCTTATGCAATCATTTCTAGTTTGTTAATTTGACTCCTACAGATTAACTGGTTCTACTATCTTTGGATTTATTTTCTAGCAACATTAAATAGAACACTCAACACGTGTATACATCAAATAAAAACTTTGTTTTGTTTTTTTAAGAGTTTTGTTACTGTGGGGTTTTTGAGCAAGCACCATCACGCCCAGCTCTAAAATAATTTGTAGTCTCAAATTTTTTTCATTACTTTATCTTCAACAAGTAGGAGAAGTATGTCAAAATCACCTATCCATAATAGTAAACATGTCATTTTATCCATTTTTAATGAGTTTTTTTTAGGTATAAATGCTCTCTCTGCATGTATGCCAGCATGCCAGAAGAGAACATCAGATCCCACTATAGATGGTTGTGAGCCAACATGTAATTGCTGGGAATTGAACTCAGGAAAAGCAGCCAGTGCTCTTAACCACTGAGCCGTCTCTCCAGAACCCAATTTGTTTTATATATTTCTATTTTATTTATTTTAATTCTTTTTGCTTGTTTTTTTTTTAGATAAGTTCTCTCTATGTATCCCTGATAGTCCTGGAACTCAGAGACATCATCTTGCCTCTATTTCCAGATTAAGGCATGGGCCACCACACTAGATCTGTGTAGTTCTAAAACATGTTTTAACTGACTAGCAGATAAAATCGTATTCACCATAAGTAACTTTTTTGTTGTTTTCTTCGAGACAGGGTTTCTTTGTGTAGTCTTGGCTATCCTGGGCCAGACTGGCCTCAAATCACACAGCTTCACCTGCCTCTGTCTCTGCCTCTACTTCCCAAGTGCTGGGATTAAAGGTGTGCATCACCACTGCCTGGCTAGTAAGTTTTTAGTTCTGGTTTTTATATGATGCAACTGGAGATATATCAGCTTTCTTTTTGCTGTCTAGATATTTTTTCTTAACACTTTGTTTCTAATATTTCATAACTTATATTAATGCATCTTGAAAATGTTTCGAAGTATCCCATATTACTATGTATGGTTAATATCATCCTGTTGTAGAAGATTTAAATTATAATTCGGTTATACCTTCCTATGGAGATAGGAGCTCCGGAGTAAGATTACAAGCACTATCATGTCCAATACAAATTTAAAAATATATAAAAAGACTGTGAGTTTATCAAAATGTTCATAAACTGGGATGGGGGTATGGCTCAACGGTACAGTGCCTATCCACTCTATATTGAGTTCAATACCCAGCACTGCAAAATAAGTGGAAATAAAAGTTTAAATAAATTGTATGGGGAGTGACTCCATCTACCCACACTACCACTCCTTTCTTTGGATTTTTTCAGGCATGGTTTAACAGTTCAAGGACTGTACAACATTAACAAATTAAATAAAAAGAAAATGTATTTCTCGTAGATGTTATTGTCAAGTTTGTCTTCTTCATCCTGTTTTAGCCTCAGTTTTCGCACAGAACCAAGGTGTATCTGCTTTAGAAAATGTCAAACATCACACTCAAGATCATTAAGGACTTCAGGGAAATAGGCTTGTAAAAGCATGCCCTAGGCAATTAAAAATATGATAGTTCAAATTAAAACAGACAATTCACTACAAAATAATATTTATGAAATATTTGAGAAGTACAATATAAAACTAGTATGACAGAAATTGGGAAGAAAAAAAAACAAGAAACCCAAAGGCTCAATAAAGGAAGCAACACTTGAAATCTTACAAAGTTCAAATAGAAGTGATGGATTGTGAAAATCATGTAAGAACATTCCCTAGAATTAAATGCCTTCTCACTAAAAGAATGGACACCAGCAAATTAATTTGTAAAAATCTCCAAACAAAGCCCAAGGTAGATTTTTCTGGATTTTCAGAAGAAAATCCTGTATCTTTTGTGATCTCAGCTACAATACTGGCAGCCATAAGACAATAGAGTAAAGTCTTTGAATTTCTAAGTTAAAATGATTTCAATTTATAGCTGTTGTGTGTATGGGATGTGGTATATGCGTTCAAGTGTATGCGGGTATGCTAGAGGTTGGCACCAGGTGTCTTTCTCAATAGAGTTCCACCGTAAATCAAATTATTCTCAATAAATAAAGACTCTAATGAAATAAGGTCTTTAAACCTGAAGCTCACTGGTTCTGCTATCCCCAGGGGCCTTCCTGTCATCATCTCCCCAAAGATGGGTATTACAACAAAGTACCACTGAGCCCAGGTTTTTACATGGGTGTTGGATGTAAATAAACCCAGATCCTCATGATTTGTGTGACAAGCACTTCACTGACTAAACCATCTACCTAGCCCTTCAATCTGGAATTCTATAACTACCAGACTGCCAAGCAAGCATAAAAGTAGAACTGATTTTTAGGTTTGCAAAATCTTATGTTTCTTTGATAAAAATGTTAAACAATTAAATTATTCACAAATAATTCCTAGTATATTTCTGCATTGTTATAGATGTGTAGTTTGTGGCTTCTAAACTAAGAATTAACCGAAAATATAAAACTAGTAGTAAATCTATGTTGAGGAGCTGTGTGAACAGGCCACAGTTGATTCACATTCTCAGTACCTCACAATCTGCATTTTCCTAGTATAAATGGAATTTTTAAAAAATATATACAGATTATAGAGACAGAAAAGCAGGTGAACAAACCTCAAAGCCCTGCCCTCCAAGTACAGTATCAATTGTATAAACTGAGTTCATTAACCCATCTACAAATTTTAATTACAACCCTATCCAACTACTACATTAGAGATAGGAGAATCATATGAAGCAGCCAACCACATTTGGAATAGCTTGGAATAGAATGCTACTGTGTTAAAGGACACTCTGTATTAGGCAGTGTGGGCAATGTGTGTACAAGGAGACAGGTCCCTGAAGCTCTGGAGGTGTCCTTACAAATAGGTTATACTGGAGCTCCAGCTTCCCAATAGGTTCAGTCGACAACCATACAAGGCATAAGAGGCCAGAATCTTCAAGCAAGGAGAAAAAAATGTTCTCCAAAACCACTTCTATTTTTAAACTCTAAATTACCAAAAAGAAGACTACTAGTTCATTAATTCATTCTTTTACTCAGTCAGCAACACTCAATGTCAGGGACGACACCAGAAAATACACTATTACACTAACTGCTAATGAGGTTTATAGTAAAAGGTATAATAATCTATTCTGAAAAAAGGGGCTGTCCTTGAAATCCTAAAAAAAAACAATGAAATATGAAATTTTTCTTTAAATTGGCAATGTCAAAGAAAAATATAAATTATTTATTAAATAATATCAAACAAGTAACTCAAAATAGAAATAATTTTAACCTAATTAGAACTTTTCAATTCCATAATTTAAAGTATTTTTAATTTCTTATAGCTTCAGAATTTCATTCTTACATGTAATATATTTCAATCCAGTAGCCTTTTTTTTTCCATTCATCAAACATTTAGTGACTTTCTTCTTGAGCCAGGCACCAGAAATACAGCAGAAAACCTATTAGTGGCTATTCCCTCTTATAGAACTTAAAATCTAGTGAAGATATGACACCAATGAGTGCAATTACAACACAGAAGACAACGGACTAGGACTTGGGGATGTAGCTCCATGGTAGAGCACTTGCCTAATATGTGTGAGGACTTGGGATCCATATCCATCATAAGGAGGAAAATAAAGAAGAGGGGAAAAGGAGAAATAAAGGTTCTATTACACTTTGTATTTTGAAACTGGGTGTTACTATGCATCCCTGGCTGGCCTAGAACTCACAATGTAGACCAGCCAGGCTTCAAATCTGCAGCAATCCTCTTGCCTCTGCATCTTAAATGATATGATTATAGGTATGGATCACTATGTCCTGCTCCACTGAAACTTTATAGAGAAAAATATGAGAGTGAGGAAATGACTCAGTTGGTAAAGTGCCTATTGTGCAAGTCTAAGGACCTCAGTTCAACCCCTGGCACCCAGGTAAAAATCTGGATGCTGTAGCATGCACATGTAACCTCAGTGCTGTGGCAGAGGGGAGAGCTGGAGACAAGTGGATTCCTGAAGCTCACTGGCCAGCCTAGCTGAACTGATGAATAAGGCTCAGGTTCAGTGAGGTACCATTTTCTCAAAAATTAAGGTTTGGGAGCTGGGTATAGCGGTCTTTAATTCCAGCATTTGTGAGGTAGAAACAAACAAATGTCTATGAGTTGGAAACCAGTCTAGTAAACATAGAAAGTTCCAGGACAGTCAATGCTATATAAAGAGACCCTGCCTCATATACAGCAACCCAACAGCCAACATCAAACTAAATGGAGAGAAACTCCCAGCAATCCCACTGAAATCAGGAACAAGACAAGGTTGTCCACTCTCTCCATATCTATTCAATATAGTTCTTGAGGTCTTATCTAGAGCAATAAGACAACAAAAGGAGATCAAGGGATACAAATCAGAAAAGAAGTCAAACTCTCACTATTTGCTGATAATGTGATACATAAGTGACCCCAAAAATTCTACCAAGGAACTTCTACAACTCATGAACACTTTCAGTAACGTAGCAGGTTATAAGATTAACTCAAAAAAAAAAAAATCTGTAGCCCTCCTGTACACAGATGATAAATGGGCTGAGAAAGAAATCAGAGAAACATCACCCTTTACAATAGCCACAAATAGCATTATCTCGGAGTAACTCTAATCAAACAAGTGGGACTTTTATAACAAGAACTTTAAATCTTTGAAGAAAGAAACTGAAGAAGACACCATAAAGTGGAAAGATCTCCCATGCTCTTGGGTAGGTAGAATTAACATAGTAAAAATGGCAATCTTACCAAAAGCAGTCTACAGATTCAATGAAATGCCCATCAAAATCCCAGCAAAATTCTTCACATAATTTTCTCTTTCAAGAAAGAACGGTACTCAACTTCATATGGAAAAGCAAAAAACACAGGATAGCCTAAACAGTCCTGTACAACAAAGGAACTTCTGACTTCAAACTCTACTACAGAGCTACATTACTGAAACAGCATTATATTGGCATAAAAACAGACAGGAGGACCAGTGGAACCAAATTGAAGACCTGGATATTAATCCACACACGGATGAACACACCTGTTTTTTGACAAAGAAGCAAAAAATATCAAATAAATAAAAGAAAGCATATTTAACAAGTGGTGCTGGCATAACTGGATATCAACATGTAGAAAAAGGAAGACAGACTCATATCTATCACCATGCACAAAACTCAAGTCCAAATGGATCAAAGAACTCAACATAAAGCCAACCACACTGAACCTTATAGAAGAGAAAGTGGGAAATACAATTAAACACATTGGCACAGGAGACCACTTCCTAAATATGACCCCAGCAGCACAGACACTGAGAGAAACAATTAATAAATGGGACCTCCTGAAACTGAAAAGCTTCTATAAAGCAAAGGACACGGTCAACAAAACAAAACAGCAGCCTACAGAATGGGAAAAGATTTTCACTAACCCCACATCAGAAAGAGGTCTGATCTCCAAAACATACATAGAACTCAAGAAATTGGACAACAAAAGAACACATAATCCAATAAAAAAAAATGGAGTACAGACCTAAACAGACTCTCAACAGAGGAATCTAAAATGGCTTAAAGACAATTAAGAAAATGCTCAACATCCTCAGTCATCAGAGAAATGCAAATCAAAACAACTCTGAGATTCCATCTTACACCTGTAAGAATGGCCAAGATCAGAAACACTGATGACAACTTATGCTGGAGAGGATGTAGGGAAAAGGGAACACTTCTGCATTGCTGGTGAGAGTGCAAGCTGGTACAACCCCTTTGAAAAGCAGTATGGTGATCTCAGAAAATTAGGAAACAACCTTCCTCAAGACCCAGTAATACCACTTTTGGGTATATACCCAAAGGATGCTCAATCGTACCACAAGGACATGTGCTCAACTATGTTCATAGCAGCACTGTTTGTCATAGCCAGAACCTGGAAACAACCTAAAATGCCCCTCGACTAAAGAATGGATAAAGAAAATGTGTTACATTTACACAATGGAGTACTACACAGCAGAAAAATATAATGACATCTTGAAATTTGCAGGCAAATGGATGGAGCTAGAAAACATATTGAGCCCCAGAAAGACAATTATCATATATACTCATTCATAAGTGGTTTTTAAACATAAATCAAAGAAAACCAGTCTACAAATCATAATCCCAGAGAACACAGACAACAATGAGGACCCTAAGAGAGACATACATGGATTTAATCTACATAGGAAAAGAGAAGATCTCCTGAGTAAATTGGGAGCATGGGGACCGTGGGAGAGCGCTGAAGGAGAGGGGAGAGGAAGGGAAGGGAGCATAGGGAAATGTATAGCTCAATAAAATCAATAATTTAAAAAAAAGATGTACACACACACAAAAGAGACTCTGACTCAAAAAAGAAAAGAAAAGAAAAGAAAAAGAAAAAGCCCTTTGCCATCAACATTAACTTCTGGCCTAAACACAACCACACCTCCACACCCCCCACACACACATGTGCGTGCGCACACACTCTTTTTTAAAATAAAGAAAAAATTTGTCATCACAGTGCTCAAAACAATGTGCAAACACATAAGTCATATTATTCTCAATAAATAACAAAGACTCTAATGAAATCTGACATCCAAACAAAAAAGCTGGAAAGAATGAAAGGAGAAACTAGGATGCCAGGCCTGGTGGGGTACACCTGCATTCCCAACATTCAGAAGGCTATGGCAAAAGGATTATTAATACATGTTACAGGCTAACCTGCCTCAAAACAAAAAGCAATCTATATTAGTTACTCTGCTGATGCTCTGAAAAATTACCATGACAAGGCATAAATATGGAACAGGGAGCTTGGGTTTACTATTCCACAGGGTTAGGAGGCCATCATGGCAGGAAAGCATGGCAATAAACAGCAGATACGGCAGCAAGAGTAGGAAGCTGATATATCACACCTTTCGCAACAAGCACAGAGCAGAGAAAGTGAACTGGAAGTGAGCACCAGAGCTTTAAACTCTCAAAGCCTACCTCCAATGATGTACTTCTTATGGCAGGCTGACCCTCTTAAACCTCCCCAAACAGCATCACCACCTGGAGACCAAGTGTTCAAATGCCTGAGTCTATGAAGATATTTCTTAGTCAAATCACTGAAACCCCCAAAACAACAAAAAGAGAAACATGCGAAAGGGAAGAAAGGAGGAGGGCAGAAAGGGAGGACTCTCGGAAATGAGGGTTTGGGAAATGCTAACATTTGAGTATCTACTATCAATTTATCCTCAGAACATCTCTAAGATTAGGTATAACAGGTACCTAGACTCTTCTCAGCATCCCTGACCCAATCTCAGCCACATTTGGTGTGAGACCTGATCATATTTCTGGCTTGAGGTATACTACCACCATCAGAGCAACTCCACATGCCTTAGCACTGGTCCAGGTCATAATCATGGGTAAGTTTATCGAATGCAATCAGCACAGTTCTCTAAAACTTTTACTGGAAATCCTGAAGTACAGTCTGTCTGTTCTAAGATGTGATGTGAGAAGGAGCTAGCAGCATTGCATCTAAGACTTCACGATGATAAAAAGAATGAAATCTGAAGACTTGGCAATTAAATGCTAGAACTCAGTTTGAAAATCCAGAAGTCTGGTGTCCAAACCAAAAGACCTTAAATCACTGCATGATGTTTCTCAAAGTTATATCAACAAATATCATTGAGAAAGTAACAGGTAAAATATACCACTAAAATTCAAAAGAAAGCTAGCAGGTCAAGTTGAAAAGTTTAAATTTAGTTGAGAATTTCCTTTTATTTTTTTATACTATAGCATACTGAAATTAGTTTAGTTTGAAGAAACACAAGAGGGAAACACAGAAAGATTCCATTAAGAGGTAGTTAGCAGAATTCCTGCTACAGACAATAAAGAGTAAATGTTTCTAACTGTGCTAGATATCATGTCAACTTGATACAAGTTAAAGTCATCTGAGAGGAGGGAACTTCAATTAAGAAAATGCTTCCATAGATGAAGGCAAGCTGTAGGGCATTTTCTTAGCAACTGATGGGGAAGGGCCCAGCCCACTATGGGTAGTGTCATCCCTGGGCTAGAGTCCTGGGTTCTATAAGAAAGTAGACTGAGCAAACCATGGGGGGGGGGGGGAGACAGCAAGCAGCACCCCTCATGGTAGCCTCTATCAGCTCCTACCTCCTGGTTCCTGCCCTGATGAATTCCCATCGTATTTCCTTTGATGATGAACTGAATGTGGAAGTGTAAGACAAGTAAACCCTTTCCTCTTCAAGTTGCTTTAATCATGGTGTTTCTTCACAGCAATGATAACCTTAACTAAGACATTAACTCAGGAAAATAAAAACCACAGACAACTCTTTTTAATAATTACTTCCTAAAACATTTAAAATAACTTTCTTCACCAAATTAAAGGCTTTTTTAAAAAACTGGATAAAAATATCTAAAACAAGCCTTTTTACAAGTAATACACTACTGAGCTTACGTTAAATGTTTTTACTTCCACTTTAATGTGCCTAATGGAAAAAACACAAAATAGAATCAATCTTCTGGACAGCACCTTTTTCCTCGAATTCTTTAAATTACCTAAATATCATTTCAATTCTATAATGACAGCTGGGTATGGTGACACAGGCATATAATCCCACCAAATAGAAGTAGGAAGACTGTGAGTTGAGTCAAAGTAAGCTACATGGTCAGTTCAAGGCCAGCTTGAACAACATGGTGAGACCTCATCTCAAAAGAAAATTAAAAAATAAATCCTACAAATGTCTGAAAAATATCCTATGGTATCTTTCAAACTCATTTCCAGCTAAGAAACAGATGAGACAAGCTCACAGGACTCTGTTCAGTAGGGGCAGTCCTAAGAGTGAACAACATCAAGAAGGCAGCAGTTCCTGGCCATCTTTTCTAATGGGGGAACCATGAAAGACAATACAGAAACATATTTAGGGTTTCTTTGTCAAAGTTATCTCCTATAATGAAGCCTTACAGTGGCTAACCATGATTGGTCTTCTCTAAGAACTGCCTCTTGGAAATAGGTAGTTACTAATGTCTGTGCCTTTTGTGTGATTTAAGGGGCTGAAGAGATGGCTCAGAGGTCAAGAGCTCGGGCAGCTATTCCAGAGGACTCAGGTTTGTCTCCTAGCACCTACACAGCAGCTAACAAATATCTGTAACTCCAGTTCTGTGGGACTCCTGTCCTTTTCTAAGGGCATGAAATGCACATGGTGCACATATATACATGCAGGCAAAACACCCATACACATATTTTTGAAGTGTGATTTTAACAATTTAAGCTACTAACATGTGAGCATGCATACACACACACATGTACACATACACATTTTGGTCAGTTTAAGCTGCCTAGTGTATGCACACAATTTCAATCACTCCAAACCCTGGTGACATAAAAAAAAAGTGCTGAACAACACCTTAGGCAAATGCAAATTAAAACTACAATTCAATAGTACTATATACCCTCATAACAGCTATAGCCAAAAGACAAAAAATTATTAGGGGTCAGTAAGATGGCTCAGAGGTTAAAGGTACTTGCCACACAAGCCTAGTGACCTGAGTTCCATTCCCAGAATTCATGTAAAGGTGGAAGGAGAGGACCAAGTCCACAAAGTTGTCTTCTGACCTTCACATCCACACTGTATCACATGTATGTCCCTCACACACATCATATACACACAAAACAATAAATAAAATTTAAAATTTTAATTGGTTAGGATAGTTATGTTTCTACACAATAAAAAAGTATTCATTTTCTTAAAAGGATAATTTAATGTACTGAAGAGATTTATAGCAAAAGTAATTTTTTTGTAAAATAACTAATATATCACTACTAGAACTTAAAACAAATTTTTTGGTTTTTTTGATTTTTCGAGACAGGATTTCTCCGTAGCTTTTTTGGTTCCTGTCCTGGAACTAGCTCTTCTAGACCAGGCTGGCCTCGAACTCACAGAGATCCACCTGCCTCTGCCCCCCCCCCCTCAGTACTGGGATTAAAGGCGTGCCCACCACCGCCCGGCCCTAAAACAAGTACTTTTGAAGAAGCTTGGGAACTTTTTAAAAAGTTAAGTAATACTTTGTACATGAGCCAGCAACTCTACTGCTCAGTATCCATACAAAGAAACAAAAACTATTTCTAAATAAAGATTCATACACAAATATTCACAGCAGAATTGTTCAAATATCCTCTAACTGATAAATGAATAAACAAATTGTAAGGCTCGAGAGATGACCAAATGGTTAAATTGTTTGCCAAGAAAGTGTGAGGACTGGGAGTTCAGAACCCAGAAACTCACAGAAATGTCAGGTGGGCATATCCTGTCACCTGTTATTCCAGCCCCAGAAGGCAGAGCAAGGGGACTGCCAGAGCACAGGGGCTGACAAGACCAGTAACATAGAGAAGTTCAGGGTTTGACTAAGAGACCCTGACTTAATAAGTGAGATGAAAGGTCAATCCAAGAGAATCCTCAACATTAAATTCAGCACTCCATATGTACCCCCACACATGCAAAAGCATAAAGACACCCCACACTGAAAGAAAAACAAAACAAAAATTGTGCTACACCCGCACAGTGGAACACCTACTTAAAAGAATGGATGGAACTACTAAAAAAGCAACATCCAAGATACACTTCAAAAATCATCATTCTGGGTGAAAAGAAAACAGACATGTGGTTATGTAAACTATAACTACATTTATATGACATGTTCAAAAAGCCCAAATCATAATGACAGAAAACAGACCAAATATTATCTTGGGTGATAAAGGATTAAGGACAGAGGAAAAGGAGTGAGCAAAAGCAAAAATTTAAGCTGATGGAATGCACTCATGTGACTTGTACCCTTACATATATTCGTATTTTATTGTATTTAAATTATAACTCAAGGAAGCTTTTTTAAAGCTGGGTTAATTAGATCTCAAGTCACTAGGTATGTGATTCAGACTTTTCATTTTCTCACATTACACTTGTACACGTCTTGTTTTCATAGCAAGCTTTAAGATGAACTGCACGGATTGGGCTTCCATCTTGGAAAAAGGATTATGAAGTTCTCTACATTGCTACTTGCTCTACCTCACAAGGTTACTGTGAAATATCAAACGAGATAACTCTGAGAAAGTTCTTTGGCAGTGGTAAAGTATTACACAACCATATATAACACTTACTCAAAAAGCAGATTTTATTCACATTAGGGACTTGAGACTCTTGTAACCTTGGTTACTCAAAGTTGGTCTCTGCACAGAAATAAACAGCTGCCTATTCAAATGTCATCTTTTAAAGCTCTCTCTCCAGAGCCTGGGTCTCTAGAGTCCCTAGTCTTCGTGTATTAGCTCGTGTTATCTGCACTTTCGTTTTTCAAAGGAAAAACAAATGTCAGATGACCGTGGCACAAGACATTTACTTCCCAGTATGGAGAAGAAAAGTCGAAAACTCTTTGATTAAGCGTTTCCAAAATGGTAACTGAGCTTTTTCATGCTCTAAATATCAGTTAAATTACCTGCCATTTACTATTCAATTTCATACATGGCTTCCTGATGTAATCTCCATTGTTGCCAGGGTGGACAATCTCAAGAATACTAAAAACTATAAAACCTGTGTAGCACAATTAGCTTTGCTGCAAAATTGGACAGTGTCCCCTTACTACTAGCGTACAGTTGGGTTCTCTGCTATACTGCCAAGTTTGTGTGATAGGTGACATTTGGCCTAGTTACATGTGCAAGTTTCCACAGCGCATTATGGAAGACACGACAGTATCTTCTTCCAATACAATTCCACGGCTGAAGTTAACCGTTCAGCCAAGCTTCCATAAAATCTGACAAGTCTAAAAAGTTACTACAGCAGCAACAGGTACTGCAATCAGAAATGAACAAAGCCTGCAATCGTCCCCCTCCCCCACACAAATCTGCTACCGTTTTCTATACAGGACTCCTTTTCGGTAAGAGGTGCAAGGGGAAAGAACTAACGCGGGTCCTCCTCGAGTCCAGCCGGTAGGAACCCTAACCACTTCGGTGTCGCATTTCTCCTTCGATAACACTAAGGTCGCTCGGCCCGATAAACTGCACCGCTCCAATTTTAGTTTCCAAGAAGGCTGACAGACCGGCAGCCTGCCCACTCGCTCGGTCAGCCTCCTCTGCGTTCCGCAGGTTGGCCGAACGCGCGGCTGCCTGCACAAAGCCAACCGAGGGCGGCTGATCACAGGGAGGGAGCAGCTCCCGGCCCGGCCCCGGAGGCCTGCGGTGAGGTCGCAGCCCCGGCAGCGTGCGAACCGCCAGCCTCCCGAGGCCGCGGGTGCGTGGCACGGGCGGGACGTCAACAGCCGAGCAAAGCGGGCACTGGACCGCACGCCCCGCCCGAGGCCGCGACCCCTCTCGGGGGCCCGCGACGCCCTACCTGTACGCGCAGTCTGGATCGCGGGCATCTCGGCCCGGCGCGCCCAGCCCGCTCCGCTTGTTGAAAAGCTTCTGGAACAGGGTGGGCGCCATGCTGGCCGCCGCCGGACCGGGGTCGCTCAGCTGGGAGCTCGCCGGAGGCCCCCCGCTCCTACCGCCGCCCCGCCACCCCCATGGGCGCCTCAGTCATATGACAGAAATTAGTCACTTCAAACGGCCACGGCGCGCGGGGCGGAGCGCGAGCTTGAGGTCGCGGCGATTGGCTGGCAGCGAGCCGCGTCACGTGGCAGCGAGCTGAGCGGGGGGCGGGGTGGGGGTGGGGAGGCGGGGCCGCCTGCCATTGGCTGGCCCACGGGTCTGTCACGCGCCCTCTCACGGGGCGGGGCGTGCGAGGGCGCGCGCCGAGAGGCGGGAGAGAGCCTCCAGGCCCTAGGCCCGCCCCTGGCCCTCCCCGGCTGCCTAGGCTCTGGGAGGAGACCTTGGTCCGAGACTTGGGGTGCTCAGTTTCCATTGACACCCACTTTTAGTATCTAGGAAGATCTAGCGACTGCTCAGGCTTGGTCTCCTTGGTAACCAACAAAATCACAAGCAAAACCAAGGGAGGCAAGCAGCTTTAAAGAAGGCATCTACCTAAAAATATCTAACCCTTTATGCTAAGTATTTAGAATCTGAGAAACGTGGTTCCAGGACTCAGTAGCAGAGGGCTTGTGTAGCATGCTGGAGGCCCTGGGTTTGAGCCCCAGCACCAAACATGAATTTTAGCAAAATGTCTAAGGGAGGCAGGAATCAGAACTTCCACAAAATAAAGACATATGTTAATATCTAGTATGGGAAAGGAGGATTCCCGCATTGTAACCAAGTGACAAGACTGGGCTCTCAAAAAGGAAAATAAGGCTCGTGAATGTCCTTCCAATCTTATCAAAACGTCAGGGTTCAGTTCAAATTCGTCAACCGTTTACCAGGATGAGGGATTTTGTGTACTGGAATGCAGTTCTCTGAGAAATGTGGATGTCAGGGAACTGGTGGTGTATGCTTGGAAAGCTAAAGATGCTTGAGAATTTCATTTAACTTGAAATAGAAACCAAATCTTTAAGAAGCTACCAGCTTCTTAATTTTAACTGATATATTTTTATATTGTTAATAATTTGTCAATAGTTAGCATGATGAACTCTGATGTTACAAGATTTTTATATATATTTATTGAGACAGGGTCTCTTGTTGGCCAGAGCTCACCAAGTAATCAGTCCACACTGCTCTTTCTGCTTCATCTTCTTAATATCAGTAGGATTACAACTTTACATTCCTTTGCCCATCCTCTTGAAGTAGATTCTGAGGATCAGATTCAGGTCCTCATGCTTACGCTGCAAGAACTTTATCCATCAAGTTGTCTCCCCAGCTTCCAAAGCTGTTGCCAGGAGCATGGTATGAATGTGCTTGTTTTGTTTGGGTCTTTGTGAAGCTCAGGCTCATCTCCAGTTCCCTATCCTGTCTCTACAGCTCCAGTGCACGAGACTTTTAAAGCACTACTTGAAGATGTTTACAAAATGATTTGCGGCCGGGCAGTGGTAGCATAAGCCTTAATCCCAGTACTTGGGCAGAGGCAGGTGGATCTCAGTGAGTTTGAGGCCAGCCTGGTCTACGTAGAGAGTTCCAAGACAGCCAGGACTTTTACACAGAGAAATCCTGTCTGGAAAAACAAAAACAAACAAAAAAGAGAAAGAAAGAGAGAGAGAGAGAGAGAGAGAGAGAGAGAGAGAGAGAGAGAGAGAGAGAAGAAAAAAAGGCAAATTTGCTCATTCCACAAACATTTGAGTTCTGTGTACTGGAGATCAATATTAACAACAGACAAGCTAATTTTATAGACAAGAAGACAGCAAATTGGTAAGGTAATTTCAGACAGTGATTAGTGTTGTGAAATAAATGAACTAATAATGAGATTATGGCATAAGGAAAGTCTGAAAAGGTTTGCAGTGCACAGGTTAAATTTTATTCATGGTTCCTTTGTAAATTGTACAAGTTTCAAAAGTTACTGGGTGTGGTGCTTTGAATAAGAACACACCCTATAGGCTCATATACTTGCATGCTCCGTTACCAGAGTGGAACTGCTTGAAAGGGTTACAAGGATTTGGAGGTGTGGCCTAGTTAGAGCAGGTGTAGTTTTGTTGGAGGAAGTGTATCACTCACTGGGGGGTGCAGTTTGAGGTTTCAAAAAGCCCATGCCAGGCCCAGTTGTATCTTCTCTCTCTGCCTGCAGATTAGGATGTAGCTCTCAACTACTTCTCCAGCACCATGCCTGCCTCGTGTGCCATCATGATCTCAGCCATGATGATAATGGACTAAGCCTCTTAAACTGTAAGCAAGCCCCAGTTAAATGTTTTCTCTTCTAAGAGTTGCTGTGGCCATGGTGTCTCTTCACAATAATAGAACAGTGACTAAGACATGGGGCAATCAAGTTTCCAAATACATTTCTTGTACATTTCAGATAATCCTCTCAATCTCACATCAAACACCAGAAGATCTTTAATATGGGAAAAATTAGCTATATATTTTTTTCAAGCAAAAATATCTGTGACATTTTTAATGTAGAAAAAACATAGTTGACAAAATGTGCAAACTGCTGAAGTTTCTTGTTTTCATATGAGTTAGGTGAATGTGAAATATAAGCAGACCAAAGCCTTCTACACAGGACCAAAGTCTCTTAAGGACAAGAGGCTGTCCATGGCTGGCACAGAGATGCATCTTTCCAGGTTCCCTCAGAAGGAAGTTTCCACATACAGTATCCTCATGTGCCTTCATCTTGGGAAAGAATTACTTCATAGGTGATCATAGATATTAATAGTAGGAGAAGCCGTGCTGCTTGCATAAGAGATGTTTTATTTTAGTGTTCTCCAATCATACAATCCCTTCATCTCTGTATTCTCAGTCTTTAAATTACAGAGAAAACCAAATTTATTTGCTACCACTCATCACATTTCCCTGTACTGTAATATAACACTAAATAACAGAATCAAAACATTGAAAGGATACAATTTTTATTATTTTATTGAGCTATATATTTTTCTCCATTTCATTCCCTTTCTCTCCCCTCCCCTCCTACCCTCTCCCATGATCTCCATACTCCCAATTTACTCAGGAGATCTTGTCTTTTTCTACTTCCCAGGTACATTAGATCCAGGTATGTCTCTCTTACAGTCCTCTTTGTTGTCTACGTTCTCTGGGATTGTGAATTGTAGGCTGGATTTTTGTTTGTTTGTTTTGCTTTCTGCCTAAGAACTACTTATGAGTGAGTGCATATGATATTTGTCTTTCTGGATCTGGATTACTTCACTCAATATGATATTTTTTACATCCATCCATTTGCCCGCAAATTTCAAAATGTCATTAATTTTTTTCTGCTGTGTAGTATTCCATGTGTAAATGTACCACATTTTCCTTTTCTATTCTTCGGTCAAGGGGCATTTAGGTTGTTTCCACATTCTGCTATGAACATAGCTGAGCAGATGTCCTTGCAGTACAATTGAGGATCCTTTGAATATATGCCCAAAAGTGGTATTGCTGGGTCTTAAGGAAGGTCATTTTCTAATTTTCTGAGAAATCTCCCTATTGATTTCCAAAGAGGCTGTACAATTTTGCACTCCCATTAGCAATGGAGGAGTGTTACCTTTACCCCACATCCTCTCCAGCATAAGTTGTCATCAATGTTTTTGATCTTGGTCATTCTTACAGGTGTAAGATGCAATCTCAGAGTTGTATTGATTTGCATTTCTCTGATGACGAAGGATTTTGAACATTTCCTTAAGTGTCTTTCAGCAATTTTAAACTCCTCTGTTGAGAATTCTGTTTATGTCTGTAGCGCATTTTTTATTGGATTATTTGCTCTTTTGATGACCAATTTCTTGAGTTCTTTGTATATTTTGGAGATCAAACCTCTGTCTGATGTGGGGTTGGTGAAGATCTTTTCCCGTTCCATAGGCTGCCGTTTTGTCTTGTTGACCATGTCCTTTGCTTTATAGAAGCTTCTCTGTTTCAGGAGGTCCCATTTATTAATTGTTTCTCTCATTGTCTGTGCTACTAGTGTTATATTTAGGAAATGGTCTCTTGTGCCAATGCATTCTAGCGTACTTCCCACTTTCTCTTCTGTGAAGTTCAGTGTGGCTGGTTTTATGTTGACGTCTTTGATCAATTTGGACTTGAGTTTTGTGTATGGCAATAGATATGAATCTATTTTCATTCTTCTATATGTTGATAGAAAGGATATAAATTTGTAAGACACAATTATACTTAAATTCTTTTGAGATTGGTAACATATTAAACGTGTTGTTTACTGTTTTCTCATGAAAAAGCTGAGGTGTCTTGAATGCAAGTTCTTTTAAGTTTAGGGAATACATGTGTGGGAAATAGAAATATAACAGTTTTATCTAATCATTCATGCTATCTTACATAAATGTAGAACAACAAATTAGGAATATTGCAAATAATTCCTGTAGTCTAACCCTAGAAGATTCAAACCAGTCTCTGTCTACCAGCTTCAAGACCACCCTTCTTGGCTAGGTGTAATGATGCATGTCTTTAATTTCAGTGCTCAAGGGGCAGAGGCAGGTGGATCTCTGTGAGACTGAGGCCAGCTTAGCCCATTAATGAGTTCCAGGACAGCTGGAATCACACAGAGAGCCTGTCTCAAAAAATACCAGAAAAAAATTACATACACCACATAAATATAAATGACAGGGGTAGTTTTCACTATTTTTGCTGATTGCCTGACCTAGGAAATGCGCCAGTAAAACTATAATCTTGCTCCTTTAACCACCATGCTAATAAACCTTGACGTTGTTGTGCTAAATTATTCTATAAGAAAACTTGCACAAATTATCATCTCAAAATAATCAGTCCACTTACACATACTTGGGGGTCAGTCAATTTTTAAAACTCTTAAGCCAATTATTTATAGCTACATAATAAGAAAATGGCAGTGGTTTGAAGTACAAAAAGGAATAAACATTGGTTTATATGCAAACATCTCTCTTTTTTTTTGCTTTTACTTTTTCTTTTTTTCTTTTTTTTATTGAGAAAAGGAAGAAAAAAAAACAAGTTTCCACCTCCTCCCAGCCTCCCATTTCCCTCCTCCTCCTCCTACCCTTCTCCCCCTCCTCCCACCCTTCTCCCCCTCCTCCCACTCTTCTCCCCCTCTTCCCACTCCTCTCCACCTCCCTCTCCAGTCCAAAGAGCAGTCAGGGTCCCCTGCCCTGTGGTAAGTCCTAGGTCCTCCACCCTCTGTCCATATCTAGGAAGGTGAACATCCAAACTGGCTAGGCTCCCACAAAGCCAGCACATTAAGTAGGATCAAAACCCCGTGCCATTGGTCCTTGGCTTCTCATCAGCCCTCATTGTTCGCCATGTTCAGAGAGTCCAGTTTTAACCCATGCTTTTTCAGTCACAGTCCAGCTGGCCTTGGTGAGCTCCCAGTAGATCAGCTCCACTGTCTCAGTGGGTGGGTGCACCCCTCGTGGTCCCGACTTCTTTGCTCATGTTCTCCCTCCTTCTGCTCCTCATTGGGACCTTGGGAGCTCAGTCCAGTGCTCCAGTGTGGGTCTCTGTCTCTATCTCCATCCATCACCAGATGAAGGTTCTATGATGATATGCAAGATATTCGTCAGTATTGCTCTAGGGTAGGGTCATTTCAGGTTCCCTATCCTCAGCTGCCCAAGGAACTAACTGGGGACCTCGGCTTGGGCTCCTGGGAGCCACTCTAGGCTCAAGTCTCTTGCCAACCCTAAGGTGGCTCCCTTAACTAAGAATTGTGCTTCCGTGCTCCCCTATCCAACCTTCCTTTATCCCAATCCTCCTTTTTCCCCAAGTTCCCCCCCATCCTCCCCTTCTCCCTTTTCTCTCCCCATCTCCCCTTACCCCCATCCCACCCCACCCCCAAGATCCCAATTTTCTCCCCGGCAATTTTGTCTACTTCCCATAGCCAAGAGGGTAACTATATGTTTTTCCTTTGGTTCACCTTCTTACTTAGCTTCTTTAGGATCCCCAATTGTAGACTCCGTGACCCTTATTTATGGCTAGAAACCAATTATGAGTGAGTACATCCCATATTCATCTTTTTGGGTCTGGGTTACCTCACTCAGAATAGTGTTTTCTATTTCCATCCGTTTTGCAAACATCTCTTAAGTCCTTCCTATCTCAGCCTGATTGAGGCACTGAGGATACAGTGTTGAAAGGGGGAGTCTCCATTGGGAATGTACTTCTTACAGGGAGGAAACAGAATCCCTGCAGGTTGTGATAGGCGCTATAACAGAAACCCATGACAGAAAGTAACTGAAGGAGACCAAAGTTAGATGGGTGATAGGAAAGGCCTCTCCACAGATGTAGGAGTTGAGCTGATGTCTGCAGAATTTAGGAGGCAGCCAAGGAAAAGAGGGTCAAGAACATTCTGAGAGAAAGGAGAAAGTAGAAAGGCCCTGCAAGCAATAAGTTTGGTGTTTGAAGAGAACGGGGAACTCAAAAGAAACAGTGCAGACTCCTGGAAGGAACAATAGTTTGCATATGGTTAGAAAACACGATGGGCCAGACTGTATAAGTCACAGTCCCTTGTAAATCAGGGGGGGGGAGGGTAAGAGCGATGCACTAGGCTGGTGACATAACTCAGAGGTACAGTGCTTGTCTATCATGTGTGAGGTCATAGGTTCAATCCTTGACACCACAAGAAAGTAAATGGTAACTGCAAGAAGCCCCACTTAGACTCAGTGAAACACAAGAAAATCATTAAAACAACAAAAAGACAAAAAATAGGAGAAATTTTGGGGAAGGGATTCAGTGGGAGCGGGAGAAAATAAGAAAGAGGAATGGAGAATGAAAATGACAAAAATACATTATACACACATATGAAATTGTCAAAGAATGAAGAAATAAAGAAGTAATTGGAGCTATTAAATAATGTTAAGATAGAAAAGGGATATGATCCAACTTATGACTTCACTCTGGCTATTATGTAGAAAAGGAATTATAGAGAGAAAAAATGGGAGAAGGGCAGTCAAATAGCTAGGTATCTACATATGGGGGAAAGGCAATAGTGGTTAACTAGGGTTATTTTGGAGATGTAGTTGGATAAATTCTAATGGAGAAAAATCAAACTTATTGCCAATATTTCTTTACTTGAGCAACTTAAATGTAAGTTACGCCAGGAAAAGCAGGTTTGAAAAGGAAAATCAAGGAAGTTAAGTTAAGTTGCTAGATACCCATGTGGAATTTTAAGAGAGAATATGGGGAGAAGGGCAGATTCGGGAGGTTCGTCTCATACAATTTATCACAATGGAATGGCTGACTTTTTCTAGAAAAAAAAATGTAGATACACAAAAGATGGTCCAGGATTAAGAACCAAGGATTAAGAGAAAAGGACAAGTCTCACAAGTCTAGAAGAAAGAGACCCAACAGAAAAATAGGAGGGGAAACATGTCCTCCCAAAGAGGAATAGGTGGGTCACATGAATGTTGTTGACTGTTTAAGTGTGCATTAATTAGACTGTCAACAAGGAGCTCTTAGCAAGAGTCTCAGTGGAACATGGAAATGGAAGCCTGACTGAGTGTGTTCAAAAGAGGAAGGGCAGAGAGGAAACAGCAAAGCAAATGCAATTTCTCTGCTTAGCTGTGACAGAGAGGAGACTGGAGAAGATTGGGTTTCTCTTTTTTTTTTCTCAAGATGGGAGACATTATAGAATTTTTATGCTAATGGAATCAATCTAATAGAGAATAAAGACATACTGTTTAAAATTTGAAGACTCCAATAATAAGCAAAACAGACAGACACAGTCCCTGCCCTTTAGAAACCAGCAAGCCACAAAGAAAGTTACTGCAGATGGTAATAAATTCTTCTAGGGAATCAAGCCTAAGAAGTATAAGAAATACTGGCATGAATTCCTTACTTTAAATTTTATTAGATGCATACCAAAGTTCATATAATAGCATATTTCTCAGATAAACTTTTCAAAAATATTTTTCAAACATTTAAGATTCTTACTATGTGCCTGCCAGCTTTGCTAAAAGATGGAAACACAGTAGATAACAATATATAATTTCTGAACTGATAGATCTTAGAACATATGAAAAATAGATCTGATAGGTGGCTACATGCTCTTATATGATTAGATAAATGCTATGATGCAGGCATCTCCAGAAAAGCTGATTGAATTAAATCTATCAACCAGTCTATAATAGGAAATTGCACATAATAGAAAATACAAATTAGTACAAACAAAAGAATGAAATTTATTAGTGTTTATAACTAGACCTAACAACACTAGATGAAGAGTTCAGGCACAGATTTATTCAGGTGCTACCACAGTGCTGCATGGTGCCATGCAGGCCCCTAAGGGAGAAAAGCACCAATGGGCTTATCCAGCACTGGATCCTGCATACTATAACAATGACATGCCAGGCTAGACTGGCCCATTTGCCCAACAGCAGCTTGACAGTTATGCGGGTAACCACCTACTTTCTGATTGGGTTTAAAGCCTGCTCCATAGGAAAACAGGACCCCACTCTTTTGTTATTTTGCTAAATGGTCATGTTGTCTAACTACCATCTACATATTTATATTCATGCCCATATACACATGACACTCAACCTTTTCAGAGAAGCCATTTGTGTAGTGGGGAGCAGTTAATGCGCACAGCTGGTGAAAATGCTGAGAATTAGCGACTATTGAGAGCTCAGTCCTAAATAGGGCATCCACATCAATACTCCTCTTCACCCTTGCCCTCATTCAAGCCTCAAGGAACGCTGTAGAAGAGGGTTCGGAAAGAACAGAAGAGCTGGAGAAGAGGAGGGTGTGTTGTGAAATGGAAATGCTATCGTCTTGATATGGCATAGATGTTTGACTGTACTTACAATAGCTGTGGTTACCTGCACAAAACCCACACAAGTCTGAGCCAGACAAAATTCCAGAACTAATGGAGGAGGGGCTCCCAAGGCCACTTACCTAGCAGAGGAGCTCTTTAACAGTTTATGGCTGCAGGGGAAGTCACTTTTCTTTGGGGAGATAGCCACAGCTGGGTTGCCCACAAGCTAAAGGATGGTCCCATACCCATGCGCACATTGGCAGCACTAATTAGACTTTGTAGATTGTTTTTAAAAGAAAAAAGAAAACATGAAATTCGGAGAGGGCTCTGTTGAGGGAGGGATGTAGTAGTGGCAGTGGAAATGTTCAAAATACATTGTATACATACAAGAAATTCTCAAACAATAAATAAAACAACATCTTTAACCATCAGGAAAATTAACACTGAGATTCCATCCCATTCTAGTTAGAATGGTTATTGTGAAGAAAAGAAATGACAACAAATGCTGGCATGGGCGCTGGGAGAGAATAACTGGTCCCACTGGTTCTGGGAATGTCAACTGTGCAGTCACTCAGAAAATCAGCATGGAGGGTTACAAAAATGTAAAAACACAACTACCATATGACCAGCTCTACCACTCCTGGGCACATGCATGAAGGAATCTAAGTCAGCACACCACAGAGACACTTTCATGTCTATAGTTATTGCTAGTCATACTAGCTAAGGAATGGACCACAAAAATGTCAATCAACAGATAAATCTACAAAGAAAATATGGTAGATAGATACAATGGAATTTTATTAAAACAAAAAATGAAAGAAGACTTCAGTTGGGAGGCAGTGAGACGGCTTGGTAAGTAAAGGTGCTTGTTGACAAGCCTACTGATCTGAATCCAATCCTCTGAACTCATATGGAGGAAAGAGAGCTCCAGCTTCTGCAAACTCTCCTCTGACCTCTGAAATTCTTGCCCCCTCTACTCACATATAAATACACTTTTAAGAAAGGAAATGTTCTGATATTTAATCCTATAGAACCATTTTAGATCTTGGACACATTCCTGAAGCTATCAGCATTGTAATGGCGATGCTAACTGATTTAAATCATTAAAGATCTATACCTGTAACTAAAGATAGAATCAACCCTAAACCATATAGTTTAGGTTAATAATAGATTTAAAATAGGTTTATAATAGATTTAGGCTTATCGTAGATTTAAAACCTACTTAGAATAGAGTTAAAGGGTAATGGACAGATGTAGTACAAGCCACTACACACACCTCCTACCACCAGCACCACACTACTTCCTTGGATTAAACTGGAAGGCAGGAATAGACCTTATCTCAGTCCTCATCCCCTACTGTTTGTCATATTCCTGCTTTTGAAACCACCACACTAGTCGCTTACTTATTTGCACAGTGCTCTGGAAAACAGGTCTGAATCTGTTGCATCCTCCATCATTAACATTCTCTTCTGTATTTTTGTAATTCACCTCCAGATGAAGTCAGAGCAAAGAAAATAATAAAATAAAATAAAAAGAGCTTTGCTAGTGGCTTAGACCTTACCAACTCATTTACAAGGATGTTATCGTAGGAATCTGGTATAGGTTATTTAACTTCAGATTAAATAAAAGATTTTATGCTTTTCCTTGCTCCTGGAGCAGCTTTGAAACTTTGGGTCTTGCTTTTATTGTAGCTTCAGTCACAATATCAGGGTTAAAATCTCATCAAGTTATGCAACTGTACACTGTTCACTGACAACAGGGTCGCTGTTTTCTTGGGATAGGCATTGTCCAGATGCCACAAGTTATACTATGAAAACAAGACAAACATAATCATAGTCCTACAGATAGTATTGAAGCTACTTTGGAGATGAGGTAAAATATTAAAAACATAGTGTATGACTGACTGTACACACATTATATATTCCTGCTTCAGCAATTTTTGAGTGTAGAGTTTCTTTTAGTCAGACCTGGAATTAGGTCTCTCACTCATGTGGTTTCAATTAAGTTCTGTTAAAAATAGCTTGAAATATAATCATTTTCATTTTTAGCACTTCAACAACTTTACTACTTCTGATCCATACAAAGGACAGACCTGGGGACCAAAACAAAGGAAGTTATACAATACCCTCAGGAGAGCTCATTAGGAGCACAAAACATCTAGTTTAGTGCATGATGGAGGAAGGTCATTGGCTAATAAAGAAACTGCCTTGGCCCATTTTATTGGTTAGAACATAGGTGGGTGGAGTAAACAGAACAGAATGCTGGGAGGAAGAGGAAGTGAGCTCAGAGACACCATGCTCCCCTCTCCCAGGAAGACACGATAGCTCTGCTCTCTGAAGCAGATGCGATGGAGCAAGCCACCAGGTCAGACATGCTGAATCTTTCCTGGTAAGACCGGTGCTACACAGTTTATTAGAGATGGGTTGATCGGGATATCAGAATTAGCCAGTAAGGGCTAGAGCTAATGGGCCAAGCAGTGTTTAAAAGAATACAGTGTCCGTGTAATTATTTCGGGGCATAAGCTAGCAGGCGGCCGGGGTGCTGGGGACGCAGCCCCGCCGCTCCCTATTACAACAAGTGCATGGTCTTTTTTTAATTTTTAAAAATTTTTATTCTTTTATATTTTATATATGAGTGCTCTGCAAATACCTGCACACCAGAAGAGGACATCAGACCCTAAAATAGATGGTTGTGAGCCACCATGTGGGAATTGAACTCAGGACCTCTGGAAGAGCAGCCAGTGCTCTTAACCACCAAGCCATCTCTCCAGCATGCATAACCATCTAATAATTCCTAGGTCCATATTTTAAAGTACAAATGCATGTCCATGAAGCATATGAGAAAATGTCTCTTTTCTTAATTGACTAAAAAAATACCAAGAGCATTAGCAGAATTTCCAGACAGTTTATCACAAACAATAAGAGAATTTTATTTTATATAGTTTAATTTTATATAATTTCAGGCAGACATTCTGCTTATATGGACTTTTTACTTCACATTTGTATCTTCAACGCAGTGAAAATTCAGCCACAGCTGTTACGTTCTGCCATTTGTCTTCATTATAATATCTAGAGAAAATGTAACACATTATTTTGTACAGAAGCAAGTGTCCAACAGTTACTGATAAACAACTCCTAAGGGGAGAATGCTCACTGCCTGCATCACACCTGCTCCTTCTGCTCCTTCAGCAAGTGTTGGGGAGTTCTTTCTGGAGAGACAGAGACCGGCTCAGTAACATTCTAGAGGAAAGCCTGGCAAAGACTGACAAGGCGCTCTGCAGGGTTCTGCCTCTCACCTTGGAGCCTGGAGGAACTCTGTCCCTGTGCTTTTGGGCCTCATTCCCTGCTCAGGAACTGCTCAGACAGCACCTCCCAGTCTCTCATTTACCATTCCTTTGCCGTCCCCTACTCCATGCTGCAGTTAAATCTGCTTTCTTACCAAATATAGCATTATTGGAGCCTTCCTCTCAGGGCTCACACCAGAAGTCCAGCAGGAAGACCATAGCTTGACCAGGCTCCCACTGACACATTTTCATTTTGATACATCTCATTCCCCATCCTAATTAGATTTATACCAGGTGGTTCTTTAATTTTGTTGTGCCTCAGAAAACCCTGCTATCACAGTCATGCCTCCATGCCAATTCAAATCTTTGAGTAAGGAACCTAAATATCAGACAATCAGGAACGTAATGTATAGCTAAGTTACAGTTTGCTAATCAAAGTGGGATCTAGGGATCAGTAACAGCAGCAGCATCTAACAGTAGTCTTACTGTTAGAAATGAGGGTCCTTTGGTACCATTCTAAAGGGGCTGTAGCAAAAGCTCTGTCATAACGTGATCCCCAAGTGGTTCACAAATCATTATAGTTGGGGAAGCCAACTTTACTATGTTCACTCCTTGTGTGGGATGTACTAACCTCAGATGTCTTGACTCACTAAAGACTTCTCAGTTATTCCCAGCCTCATCTTCACTTCACCTTTGCAGACTTCATATCATAATCTTTATTTTCCCAGTCATAAACTATCATGCCTCACTTCTGGAACTTGAAATTACTACAGATGTGGGCATCATCTTCCAATCATCCTTCCTTACTACCCCACACAAGCAACTGATTAGTTACTAAGTCCTATCAACTGTTTAGACTGGTTCTCAGAATTCCCGAGTCAGACTTCAGAGGCAATAACCTGAGAATTACTATTTATAAATATCCAGGTGGTCTGAGTAGCATATTTTGTGAGATACACTAGTTCAGGTTTTTATTTTCCCAACTCTGTTCATATGGACTTTGACAAAGGTCACATCAGTCCAAATCCAAACCTTCTTGACAGAATGATCAAATAAAAAGTAACTGACTAGAATAAGATAAAAAGTGAGCATGACCTTAGAGGTCCTCTGCCATCTACTTCCCAAAACAAGAAAAAAGGTTTTCAGAAGTCCAGTCTCCAAGGATGGCGAAGCATAACTGATTTCAGTTCTTTGAGAGAACATTAGGTCTCTGTGCTTACATTATCCTGATACTTCTTTCTAGAAGGCCTATACTCAGGGTTCTCCATGGGCCTTAGATCATCCACCAGAGGAGTTCCACCTGAGCTGTGTACCCTAGTAGAATCATGTATACATTTCTATTAAAACACATTTACCTCCATCAGAGTTGTTTTAGCTAGCCAATATCTTCTATCAGACTACTAACTGACTGAGGCAACAATATCAACTCCGGCAACTAAACATCTAGAGCATGACATTTGGACTCCAGAAGTATTTCCCAAAAGTCTTAGCTGACTACAGACCATCCATATTTACATGAATGGATGTGTGTCAACCAAATAACAGGCTTGATAATTCTTCACCATGGTGTCAAAATACATTGATTTCTTTTCCTATAAAGCACTGGCTTCCCCTTTGTAGTTGGAGTAATAAATATGTCTGTCTGTGACTATATGTACTTACTTGATAACTTATTCTTCACATGGTAGCATAATCAAATTTACTATTAAATACAGCAACTAAACACATATTTTAGACTTTTGACAATTTAACCAAATAAAGGAAAAGTTTCAAAAGTGAGATTCCAGCTAGACTTGAGGAACTAATCAAACATCTAAAGGCAAATCATCACTGTACACTGGATGATTTTTTTTTGGTAGTCCTGGGATTTGAACCCAGGCTCTCACGTATACGAGGCCAAGTGTTCTACACTGAGCATTATCCTCAGGTCTCATAATGAGTGATTATATTTCAGATACTTTACATAGCTTATCTATAAGTCTCACAATTCTTTAAGGTAATAACTGTTTAACCAGGTTTACAGATAGCATACTAAAAATCCATAGACTCTTTTTGTTTGTTTGCTTTGTTTCTGTTTTTCGAGACAGCATTTCTCTGTGTAACAGCCCTTGCTATCCTAAAACTCACTCAATAGACCAGGTTGGCCTCGAACTCATTGAAATCAACCTGCTTCATCTTTCAAGTGCTGGGATTAAAGACATGCACCACCAAAGCCAGCAAATAGACTTTTAAGGAATTTATTCATGTGTCAGAATATAGGAATGTTCCATTATCTAAGGATTTCTATTTCCATCTCTCTGATACGTACATAGAATTACTTCCACCTCATCTGGTGTGTGCCTGTGTGCTATTTCTACCTACTATCATTATCTAAAATCTCAAGCTTCTCACCAAGACAGAAAGAGAATGGGAGTGTCTATCTGTGATTATATGGTTATATGATTAAAAGCTAAAAGTATCCTCTTTTAGGTTCATATAGTGTGTTGATCTAGTTCTGATTTGGGCAGTAATTATCTGTATAAACTAGGACAAGATCACTTATAAATCTGGTAAAATAATTTTGCCATTTGTAGAATGAAAAAATAGAAAAGACCATGCATGGCTCTCAAATTTTTGTGTTTACTGTAATCACCTTGAAAGTTTAATAGCGTTCAGATTCCTCTGCCTTCTCTCGAGTACCCGTAACTTACCAGGCTTTCAGCTGTCCTGGTGGTCAAAAGACCAGCACGGAGAAGGGTTGATCTAAACATTTTCTGAGGCCCCTTCTGCCTAGTGGTCACCATTTTCAGAGCCTATTTACCACTCTGTGTGCCTTAGCATTTTTTTTCTTTAATCAACACCGTGCTAGTTGCTTTTCAGTCATACTGAACAGGGTCCTAGATCATCAAAATGAACTTTACACTGTAGCCCTGATTAGATTACTGCCAAACCAGCTAAAACTTTAAATGCCAATGCTAAGAATAGGCTGTTGAATATTTTAAATAACCTGATCACAAGTTAGCTTGGTGCTTTGCTATTTTTACTAAATGAAAGGCAGTCACAAGTAGCCAGAGGTCAAAGGGCAAACACTTAGGTAAGGAGGCTGCTCTTAGTTAGGATAACAGCCTAGAAATAAGACAGGAGAGGGCAGCATCAGCTCAAACATTCCTCAGGGGTCTCTGAATTAAACTGCTGACTGTGAACAACTGAAACTCCCAGGCACAATTTGGTTTAGATCTGTTACTTAATCCCCAATTTTGACAATATCTGGTGTCATAAACTAATATGATAGACATAAAAAAGGATCAATAGCTTTCTTTTTTACTTTTTTCTTTTTTTTTTTTTGAGGGAGGGTTTCTCTGCCTCAGCTGTCCTGGAACTCACTCTGTAGACCAATCAGGCTGGCCTTGAACTCACAGAGACCCAACTGCCTCTGCCTCTTAAGTACTAGGATTAAAGGTGTGCACTGCCACTGCCCAGCTAGTTTTCCTATTTTTATTAATAAAGTTTTTATTAGCATACATATTAACAGAAAGTACACCTTGAGGGTTTTTTATAAATGTAACACACTAGTTTAGCTAGCATGGTAGAATTACCTATAACAACTTCTTTAGTTAATACCTTCATTCCAATGAGGGAATTCACTCCCAATTCCTTTAGAGTTTAGTTTACCTGGTTTATGCTACACACATATAAAAAATAGTAAATATATTCCCTATGAGTATCTAATACCTTATGTGAAATAAAAACTTCATTAAACTATATATATATATATATTATTTGATTATTACTATGTAGGACTTGAATGATTATACTACAGTTTACTTACCTATTTTAATTCATGTGCATCTGTCTAGATTCTGGTTTGGAACGATCATGACCAATAAATACTCTAGTATACATTTTTTTAAAAGAAAAGTCATGTTACCCTTGCCATCCTGAAACTTGCTACATAGAGCAGGTTTGCCTCAAATGCACAAGATCCATCCACCTGCCTCTGTCTCCCAAATGCCGGAGTTAAATATGTGCACCGCTCCACCTGGCCCTAGTCTATATCTTCTGGTGAACATATATAAACATCATTACTGAGCATAATCCTAGAAGTGGAACTGCCAGGTTGCTAGGGATTTTCTATCTCAAGATTTCTAGGGGTCCTGTACTGTGAACGGAACGATAACTACTAAAGCATGGAACAGTAGTTGTATCTGGGCCCTCCTAACACGGGAAAAGTCACACTCCTTCATGGGCCATTATGGATTTTGCTGTCAACATATGTCTTATTTGTGTGTAATACTCTAGCCCTTTGCCAAGTGACATAAAAAAAATTACTAGATTTAACAAGAGGCTCATAATAAGAGAAGGCTCAACAACAGATCCAAGCTATGCTGCAAGATGCTCTATCGCTTGCACAACATGGTCCAGTAGATCCAGAGGTGCTCTAAGCATCCCTGACAGATAGAGATGCTGAATGGTTCTTTTGGGAGGACTTCAGAGTTAAACGGTATGGCCCTTAGAATTTCAAAGTCAAGTTAAACTATACTTAAACACAGAATAACAGCATTTAGCCTGCGAATGGACCTTAGCACTGGGCCACTGTGTTACTGAGCTACTGTAGTGAAGGTCAGGTCTTCACTGCCAAATCAAACTAATATACATAAGATTGCACTCCAGCATGCATTAAAGGCACAAATAGGTCACATGAAGAACTGATACAACTGTTATAGCCCCTACTTTAACAGCTCTATTTTCTCTCATCCAGTCTACACTTAAGAGGTCATGGGGAGTGCTCTGTAGTTTGCTGACCAGGAAAAAGAAAAGATCAGATCTGGTTTACAAATTATTTAGCCCCTCTGATACAACTCAGGAAAAAAAAACAACAGAGAAATCTTCCAAGGGGCAGGACTTTGAGTAGTGTACCTGGTTGTTTGCTTTGCTGGAAGGAGGAATGACCAGATGTTGGATGTATACCAATTCATAGGTGGTAACAAATGATATGGATGCATGGCTGCGACTCGGAAGAAAAGCAGTAAGAAAAAATAGATGAAAAGGAAAATTGAGAAGAGGCATTATATAAAATTCTCTAAATGGGAAAAACCCATGAAACTATTTGTATGACATAAAAATATACACCAACTGGTGACCTCAGCAGAGGAGTCTTAATAATCAAGTGGACAGAATAATTAATACCAGATGCCAGTCAGTCTCTTTCTCTACAACCTCTGTCAGAACAAGGCTGGAGGAAGAGGAAGGAAGCTGAATAGTATCCTCTCTGTCCTTGGACATAAAGGAATGAGGTAGCAGGGAGAGCAGGCTCATCAGCATGGACCTAATTGGTCCTGTTATAGCAGAACACCTTGAAGTGCTCAGGCAGCAACGCGGCAGCAGGTAGATTACACTGACCAACTTTTATCAGGCAGAGGCAGTGTTTTCTCCTTTCCGGGAGAACACTGTGGCTCTGGATGAATATGCCTTCTGTATACACAACACTTTTGCCAAGACTGTGGCACATGAGTTTATAACCGCTGTAAAGAGTAATAATGGTGCCATGGTGTTATGGTTTGGATGTAAAATGCCCCTATGGGTTCCTGTGTTTCAACACTTGCTTCCCAGCAGGTGGTACTATTTTGAAAAGTTGTAGAACCCATGGGAAATAGAACCTTCATGGAAGATCAGGGGGGTTAGGGACTGGCTTAAGGCTTTATAGTTCAGGCTTACATACTATTCACTCTCTGCTGTCTCACATCAAACACCATGTGACCAGCTGTCTCGAGCTCTTGCCACCAGGCTTTCTCTACCATGATTTCTTCATAAACCATGAGCCAAAATAAACTCATCCCCTTTAAGTTGCTTTTTGTCGGGTATTTGGTCACAACTAGAAAAGTAATTCATGCAGAAAAGTTGGTACCAGGGGTGAGGTCACTGCTCTGATAAATATGATCACGCAGTCCTTAGGCATTTGGAACTGTTTTGTGGGAGGAATGTAGAGGAATCTGGAGCTGGGGATTAAAGAAGCCCAGAATATGTAAGCAGAGATTAATTTGCCATTCTAGTGAGTGTATAGAAAACTCCAGAGAAGGCTGGAGAGATGGCTCAGTAGTTAAGAGCATTGCCTGCTCTTCCAAAGGTCCTGAGTTCAATTCCCAGCAATCACATGGTGGCTCACAACCATCTGTAATGAGGTCTGCTGCCCTCTTCTGGCCTGCAGGCACACACAAAGACAGAATATTGTATACATAATAAATAAATAAATAAATAAATAAATAAATAAATAAGAAAACTCCAGAGAGTGTGGAAAGAAATGCAGACTCAATAATCCAGCCTATATAGGTTTAGACGGGAACCAGACCTATTTGGAACTAGATTACAGGCCATTTGTATTAACATCCTTTAAAAAAAAAAAGCTGACTATAGTTTGCCTATGTCCCGAAAACCTGAGTGTTGAATTAAAAACTAATGGACTCATTTGTTCAATGGAAGAAGTTTCAGGACACAAGAGCGTTGGGCATCATGGTTACTGCTCACTGTTCTTCTTGGCTGAGAGTTACACCACTGGCACCCCTTGTTCTCAAAACTTTGGATTTTGACTTAACTATGCTACTGGCATTTCTGGTTCTCCAGCAGGTGGATGGTATGCCTTAGAACTTTGAAACTTCCATAATCATATGACCAATTCCTGTATTAAGTCTCCTCTCACATAAAATACCCCATCTATCTAATCTATCTATCTATCTATCTATCTATCTATCTATCTATCTATCTATCTATCTATCTATCTATCTATCTATTTATCTATCATATGTATTTATATATTCGAGCAAAGAAACACTGGGAAAGGTTCTCTCTTTCAACACACTCTCTAAAAAGAAACTCTCCCAAAAGTACTAAATAGTGCAAGTGTTTGAGGGTATGTATGGAGAGACAGATACCTATTGATTCTTGTTCTGTTACTCTGGGCAGCCCTCAGTAATATAATTATTAGGTATAAAATGAATAGTATTGACTTAGGCAATCAGGAAGTTATTTAAAAGTGAAATTGTATAAACTTGGAGAGTCCTCAGAGCAGACACAGGAAAAAATGAGGATAAAGGTCAAGAATGAACATCTTGCATGGGTATATATACATACATATATATTTATATGTAATATATTAAATAATACATAAATATATAAAACTATATGTCATATTAGATTTCAGTTGTTTCATTGGCCATTCACTCATGAGAGGTTCTTTAGCTCCACTGTGGAATTAGAAAAATGTGCTTATTTTGATTTTAGAAGCCTTTAATGATTGCATTTGCCTCAACCACTTGGTAATATTTATCAGTTAAAATCTCCTACTCTTTAAATGTGTCAAAGTGAAATACTACTACCTATTATGATAATGGTGAGGAGTTGAGATGTTAAACATAGTGCCTCACACAGAAGAACTCAACCAATACCAGGTGAATAAAATAATTCTCCATCTTTAAAAAGCATACAACTAAAATAAAATTCAATAGCAGAGAATAGCAAATTGTTGAAGAAGAAGCATCCTAGGTAGATACATTTAAGTCAATGTCATAAGCTAAGTTTTCAAAAGATGAAGTATGCATTTTTACAAAGTTATCTTACTCGAGTTTATGACATTTGCTCAAGCTTTTGTAATTTTATCTTTTCAATTTTATGCAAAAACTTGAGAATACAAGTTATAAATTAATTTACTCTGCACAGAAAATATCTACCGTGAAGGCCAACTGAGCTCGCACCTGGAGGAACATCTGTAGGAGGAGAGTACCTTTTCTTCGCAGCAGCATTTTCACTTCTCATATGCCTAGTTCCTGGTGATGCCCTAACAATACAACAGATCTCTGATGCATATGAAGGAAACTGAAAAAGAAAAGAGTAGTTATTGCATAATTCCTCTACGTACTACATTTAATGCAGTCTTATTTAAAATAAAAATAGTCTCACTATTCTTGGTTAGAATGATAGAACCATATTGGAAAACAATGAGTAACATTTAAATAAAGAGATGATGAATTGTCTTATTTTCCTATTGTGAGAAAACACAATGACCAGAGCAACTTATAAAAAGAAAGCAATTTGGCGTATGGTTCCAGAGGGTTAGTCCATGACGATAAGATGAGGAATGACAACAGGAGCAGCCTGTCCCCAGTGATAACACCTCCAAGTCCTTCCCAAATAGGAAGGACCTGTATTCAAGCATATGAGCCTATGGGTGGGGCATTTCCATTCAAACCATCACAGAATGAAACATGAACTTATTGAGAGGATGAATTGAATCGTGATCTGAAATACTTTGGAGGGGGTATTTCTAATACCCTGCTTTATTGTCTAAATGAGGGAAATAAAAGTATTGTTTACTTATTTAAACCATGCATATTATCTTCTGTATGAATGCTATTTTATACCCAGATCTGCTTTCTTACTTTCAACAGCCTCTTCCATCTCACACACAGGACAGAGAATTTTCCTAAGGAAAGGGGTTAGCAGATCATTTCCTCCTTGGAAGATTTCTGGCCATCTGGGGTAGAGGGTCTATGCTAAAAACAGCTGAATGAAGGAAACTTAAATCAGCAAATGCTGAGATCCCAAGCCCAAAGAGCCTTTTACCTCCAGACAAGAGGCTAAAAGATTCTTCTCTCAGTTGTCCAAAGATCTAATGTTGTTAGCCTGAGAGTTCAGACATATCATCTAACAATGACTTCACAGTTGTCAAGCACTACTTACAATTGAGATTTAGTTACCTTTCCACATCCACAGTATTAACTATTACTGTATATATAAATCACTAACATACAGAGAAAGTATATGTGTGCACACAGGCTCATGTGCGGAGTGGGGTTCAGAGTGGGGAGAGAAAGGAGAACTTGTTGTTTAATGCTATGTATATCAGGATAGCTAGTCCATGAGCTTCTGGGGATTCTCTTGTCTCTAGGGACAAACAATTTTAGAGGAGTCTCAAACAAGGTAGAAGGTGAGGACCAACACCCAAGGCTATCCTCTGACCTCCACATGTAGACCACGGCATCTCTATAAATACATACAGATCCATACATATACATACATGCACACACAAATAGAATCCATGACATTCTGACATAATACACGGATAAAAGAGTGAGGCATGACAAAAAATTTCACACAGTATCGAAAGATAAGATTTTTTTCCCAAGCTTCTGAAACAGAAAAAAAATCAGCATGGTTTCACAAAACAACATGGGAAGTTAGAATTCTGATAAGATAATGTTGAAGAAATACTAAAGAAAATTATTTGTACCTCAAATTCTCTAACTAGAGTAGAAGAATATCCAACTATGAGGATAGAATTAAAACCTGTTCTGTCATGAACAATCCCATATTCCTTTTCATAAGAGGTAATGCAGAATTCACTTCTCTAAATTAAGGAAAAGAGAGGGAGGGAAGTAAAAAGGAAGGGAGGAAGGGAGAGAGGGAGGGAGGAGAGAGAGAGCGAGCACACACAGCAGCTGGGGAGTTTGTATAGTAGATTTGTGAGATGAATCCCCAGAATTGTGGTTCAGGCAAATCTAAGGATGATTGGTAACGGTGTCCAGGCACAGAAAGCACAAATCAGAAGACTCCAGCAGAAACTTTTTTCAGTGAGTTAAAATCTGATGGATCTTCAGATCTAAAATGTTGCACAAATGATTAACAAAGAATTTAGGGCTGGTTAGATACGAAAACAAGGAAACAAGTATCGTGGGCAGAACAATACCCTTCTCAAAAAGACATCAGTTATTATGAAGGTGACTTTATTTGGTAATATGGTCTTAACAGATTTCATCAAGTTAGATCAGGCCCTGGTTCAATATAGCCTGTGTCCTTATAAGAACAGGAAACATGGACATTGCCATACAGGGAAAATGTGAAGGCACAGAGATACACAAAGACGGAAGGGAGCTATATGAGAACTGACACAGACCGGACTGATGCTGTTCCAGTCACAAAATGCTGGCATGAAGCCTGACAGAAGAAAAATTCACTCCCAGTGGGTGTGGAGGAGCTGTACTCTGCTGGCATCCTAATTTCAGAGTTGTGGTAGGTATATTCTCCTGTTTTAAGAAACCATCTACTTTGTAATATTTATCATAGCCATATCAACAAATTACTACTCCAGGAAGTAAACCACTGGGAGAAGCGATTGCAGTTTGCTGTATGCTCTGAACAGTGAAGAATCTCCAATGATACAAATACTTACGAGACCAAAAACTTTATTCTCTTTCTTAAGAAAGAGAAGTTCTGAAGAAAACAGTTGTTCGTGTTCCATTTTATTCAGACAGAGAAAAGGACTGTATTTGAACAATCCACCTAATGGTCGGAGGTTGATCTGACAGGACCAACACCCATGTTGACAGACCAGTCAGTACACTGCTCTTAGCCAGAACGGAAAACTGTTGCATGGAGAAAACTTTCCTAAGACTGTGCTTTTCCAGGACGAGTGCCAGGCAACTTCAGTGTATACAGCTGCTATTAGAACCTGCTACAAATGGGTTCTAGTTCAGCTTTTTGAAGGAACTAACAGGGAAGCACTCCCAAAGTATAGTGGGAAAGATCAATGGTTATAAACAATGGAAGAACAGATAATTCCCAAAATGTCAAAAATTTATATTACCAAAGGATAAATTAAGCAATAGCCAGAGATATAACACAAATATATGAGCTAAAAAAGAATTCTGTAAGATAAAGATAACTGACTTAATATATTTTTAAAGTTCCCCACTCTGCTTTTAAAATAAAAAAAAGCCTCACACTCCAGCATGTCCTCAAAAAGAAGGCATCATCATGTTTGGAGCAGGATTTCCCTACGTAGTCCAGCCTGGCCTTGAGCCGCTCTACTTCTCCCTTCCAAGTGCTGGGATTAAGAAAATCTTCTGCTTGCAAATGAGAAGGTGGAAAAATAATTTATTTGGAAAGGAATGAAATTTGGGATGAACTCTGTTTCTCTGTTCAATACCAAATGCTGTGAAAAGAGTTGTAATGGAGAATGGCAACTTGCTATGTTAGCTCAGCAAGTTCTGCACCCAGTCTTAGACAATTACAGTTTTCCATTTCCCTGGCAATGACAGATGGACCAGGGCAGACGTGCAACTCAGGCAAAGTTAACAGAAGCCCTTAGCCAATACTGAAATACATGTACACATAAAAATATTCCTTTCAGTCTAGTGTGGTGGCACACCCCTTTAATCCCAGCACTCAGAAGGCAGAAGCAGGTGGACCTCTGTGAGTTTGAGGCCAGCCTAGTCTACAGAGTGAGTTCCAGGACAGTCAAATATACACAGAGAAATTCTGCCTCAAAAAAATGTAATAATAATCTTTTTTTCTTCTCCTTGGGCTATATCAAACCATAGAAGATGGTGAAAGTCTGTTTGTAACAGATGACTGGGGTACAATAAGGACAAGCTGAGGTTAAAAACAAGTGTGAGAATTAGAGTTTGGGATCCCTAAGACCCATGTAAATGTCAGGCAAGTATGATGGCTTGATGTCATCCCAGAACCAGAAAGGCAGAAACAGAATTGGCTGAGCATGCTGGCTAGCCAGGTTCATCCAAACTGGGAGTTCCAGGTCCAAAAAGAGATCATGCCTCAATATATAAGGTTCTGGGAAGGAACTGGAGAAGGCATTTGATATCAACCTCAGAACTACACACACATACCTGGACACACCTGTGCCCATGACATGAGAATACGCATGCAAACACCATACATTTATATCCAAATAATAAATAAAAACAATCGTAGAAACATATAGAAGTTTCACCGGTTGGTGGTGGTGAGTGCTTTTAATCCCAGCACTTGGGAGGTAGAGGCAGAGGCAGAGGCAGAGGCAGGTGAATCTCTGAGTTTGAGGCCAACCTGGTCTACAAGAGCTAGTTCCAGCATAGGTTCCAAAGATACAGGCAAACTCTGCCTTGAAAAACAAAGAGAAAAAAAGGCATCTAGAAGTCTCAACAGGGATTTCTAACAAGTGCTACTCAATTTCTGAATTCAATCATTTTCTTTCCCATTTATGAGTCAATAAGTCATCCTACCCTGTCCCATTTTGGATTATATGCGTGTGCGTGCGTGCGTGCGTGTGTGTGTGTGTGTGTGTGTGTGTGTGTGTGTGTGTGTGTATGTATGTATACAAAGAAACTTGTGAAAAACAATAAGAGATCCACTGAGTTCAGGGAGTAAAATATTTTTTGCCTTGCTTGGGCATGATGGCACATGCCTGTAATCTAAACATTTGGGAAGTTAAAACGAGAGTTTGAGGTTAAGACTGTGAATCTGAGTCTAGCCTGAACTACACAAAAGTTCTAGTCATGAAAAGTGAAAGAAAACAAAACAGTTTGTAATCTAGAATTACTATACTAAACTTTCCTTTGTACATAATACAATTCTCAGATAATAAAATTAGGACACAACACTGTTAAAACTAGGTACCGATAGGTAAAAGTGAAGTTAGATGCACACAGAACAATTCAGTCAAAATAGATTTTACACCTAATTGTGAGACCTACACCTCTTTAACAAAAACATTAGCAGAAGCTTCCTAACATTTGATTTGATTATGACTTTTTGTATGACACCAAAGATATAGGCCACAAAAGAAAAATTAGACAAGTTAAATGATGAAAAATTCCAAATGTTGTGTTTCAAAATATCCTATGTACAGAATAAAAAGAAAACTCATAAAAGTGGAAGCTCACAAAGCTAAGAACTGAGTCTTCTCTACATACATAAAGGATGTTAGTCTCAAAAAAATCATCATAACTATCTTTACAGCAATTGAAGAAAAATCTTAAAATGTTACCTCACTTGAAGGACTTTCTTGCCAACTTGACACAGGAACAATTTCACTTGAGTTAACATAATTGCTGACATTTGGAAATAGTTCTTCAAAAGATACATTTTGCACTGGAGACAAATCAATCTATATAACAATATAACTCCTTTTACAGTTTCAAATATAATTAGTGTTAGGTAATGAAACATATTGAGAACACTATCTTATTCAAGTATTTTCTTGTGTATTTGAGGCACAAACAACTTCATTTGAATAAACATTATTAATTACATTTGGAAATAATTCTTTAAGACATATTTAAGTGGATAAATCAATGTATAAATATTTTTTTCATTAAAGCAAAACAGAATATAAAATCACATATACTGGCAAGGATGTACAGAGATTGGAACCTTGTGCATTGCTATTAAGATTGTGAAATGATGCAAGTTCTATGGTATAGATTTTCTAGAAAATTTAAAGTGCCCCTACCATATGATCTAGAAATTCTACTTCTGGGTATATACTCAGAGGAGCTGAAAAGAGGGTGCTTATATTTATACATATACTTTTAGCACCAGTGTTCATAACAACCAAAGCAGAAATGACCAAAATGTCCACTGACCAACAGACACATAAAGAAAATGTAATATTATAACAGAATGTTTTCATATATAAAATATAAGTAATTGTGTGTGTGTGTGTGTTGTATTGTGCTGTGAGTGCACGTGCCTCTACACTTACATGAAAATCAGAGAACATCTTTCAGGAGTTGGTTTTCACTTTTTACTGTATGAGTCCTAAGGATAGACCTCAGGTGGTAAGAAAGTACCCTTACCTACTGAGCCATCCCACAGTATGTGTTTTTGAAATTATTTTATTTTATGTATATGGTGTTTTGGCTACACAAGTCTATGTGTCATGTGTATGTAGGACCCATGGAGGCCAGAAGAGGGTGCTGAATTTCCTGGACCTGGAGTTCTAGAGGGTTGTGAGCCACAATGTGGGTGTTGGAAATCATACCCCAGTCCTGTGGAAGAATAGCCAGTGCTCTTAGCCACTGAATCATCTCTCTGGCCCTTAGAAGTAATTTCTGACACATGCTATCACATATGTGAACTTGAGGGCATAATATTTGTGTATTACATTAGTCATAATAGGAGGAATACTGCTGGGTATGGTGAGATATACCCAAAGTCCTAGCTACTAGGGGAGGCTGGGGTAGGAGGGTCAATTGATCTCAGGATAAGTCAAACCCTATCTCAAAAAATAAAGGCTACGTAATGTGTGATGCTTAACTATATGAAGCACTTCATGTAGTCAAATCACAGAGAGAAAGTAGAAAGGTGATTAGGAAGGGCCCAATAGGGAGTTACTGTTTTATTGGTATTGGTTTTACAAGATGAAAAAGAATTCTAGAACTAGATGGAGATGATGATTATATGGAAATGTTCAATGCACAACTAAACATGATTAAAATTCCAAATTTTATGTTACATATACAGAAAAGACTGGTTGTAATTGTATATGATTTTGATCCCAGCACTCCAAAGGTTGAGCTGCGCTGGTCTATGCATTCAAGGGCAGCCTGGTCTACAAAAGGAGTTCTAGGCCAGTCAGGGAATGAGGGGGAAGAGAAGGGAGGGGTGGAGGGAGAAGAATTTGTGACCTGGCAAGTCTGGCTAGAGAAGGTTCAGTCACTAAGAATGTGTACTGCAGAGGACCTATGTTTAGTTCCCAGTATCCATGTCAGGAAGTTCACAACCACCTGTGACTCCAGCTCCAGGGGATTGGATGCCCTCTTTTGGCCTTTGTGGGTACTCACACTCAGATGGACATACTCACAGACACGAGACATGTATACATAATTAAAAATAAAATCTTTAAACAAAACTCCTAAACAAACCCTGGTTGGTGTTACAGTATTCCTCCTTACATACAGAGTATTCCCAGTGAAAGTGTGTTTATGTAGTAGAAAAGTTCAGGTAGTATTCTTCATGGGCAAATGCCCCCAGAACAATAGAAACAGATGAATGGGGAGAGGAGAAGTCAGGACACAGATATCACAAAGGCCAAAGGCTGGTACTTACCACTAAGTCAGCTGCGTCTGAAGATGGCGTACTTGTTAACAGGGCTTTGTTTTGCTTATCAGGAGTAGAACTTTTTTTCTATAAATATTCATAAAATAAATCAATTATTAGAAAGAAAACATTTTAAAAATAGTAACTCAAGCTTAGTAGATTAGACCATGTGTAATAATAATAAAATCCTTATTCTGCTAATTAAATTTTAAATAACCTGACAGAAAACTGAAGAATTTTCTAGACTGAATTAGGTCAAGCAACTCTGAATAGAACTGTATCTGGTGTAACAACTACAGAAGAATGCTGAGGTTGAAATCACTATTAATTTAGAAAGAGAAGCTAGAATGATAAATAATTAGCTTTGATTACCTCTTTTAACCACCTTAAATTACTTTCAGCATTTGTTTAGTTCCTGGAAGAGAACTGTACTTTTCATGGGCAGACTCACATCAACAAAATGGGAGTAGAAAGTAGGGGAGAAACTAGAGGGAAAATGGGAGATGCAAAGATGCAGAAAGAGAGGGACGCCTGAAGAGAACAGAAGGAAAAAGAGAAGATGATTGAGAGAAGGGAGGAGAGAGACAAAAGACAACAGAAACAGAAAAAGAGACAGAGGCACAGAAGGGCAGGGATAGTGGTGGAGAAGGGAGACAGGTAATGAGACAGAGACAGGAGTCAGAAAGAGACAAGCATAGACCACAGAGAAGAAAGAGGCAGGAAAGCAAAGAAACGTGAGTGACAGATGGGTAGAGTGACTGAGGTAGGTAGTTTTATTTCCAGCAATCAGGGGCCTTCTAAATCTTAGACTGCATAAACCCACCATGCCTTCCGGGGAAGTCTCTTTTCTTTACTGTGTGATCGTTACATGACGCCAAGTTTGGATCTGGAACCCAAACCCTGAGATAAACTGAAAATCATAGTTAAGTCTCTACTAGTTTTATTCCACTTTTACTTTTCTTTCACTCTGTTTTTCTTCTGATTTAATCTATTTAAATTAGCTGAAATAAACTAATCTAAAATAGATTATTAAGAAAATATTAAAAACTTATGGGTATATCTGCTTGGTACAGAATATGTTAACTCTTACTTATTAGCTACATACTTTAAATTTCTCTATCTGAACAATGAGGAGCAGCCTATCTTCAGGATTGGTGAGCAAGGATTTACAGAGAAAGAGAAGATTCTGGAGAGAAGACAGAATGAGCGTTCTGGTGAGCTAGTTCTATCATCACCGAGGCAGGCTCAGGGGTCTCTGTTCACATTTCCTTGAACAAAGAGCCTACTAGTACACCGTAAGGGGTAAGTTTAGCACTAACCAAGCTGCATCAGGATCTTTAGGATCTTCATCAGCTGTCAAGCTGAGGTCGTCACCTCAGCCTTCGGCCAAGTCCTGAGCACACAGCACAACACAGACTTGGGTGATGCATACTCTTTGTTCAGAACTCCCCACTGGATCCAGGTAGTCACTGTTCAGTCCCTTATTTTCTCAGGCATCATCTGCTCCAATAAGCCACCTGAACTCTTATTATGTCTCAGAATCTGCTTTGCAGGGCTCCCGATGACACAGCTGTCAATACTTAGTTCACTTTTAAAAAGCATTAGCTTGCATGCAGCTGTAAAATTTAGCTACTTTTTCTCTATATTTGTTAACAAATCGTGCATTATTAAACCTTCCCAATCAGTACATTGTAGTCTTTCCATAATTAGGAGTTAATAAAATACCAGGACTTACCAACACAGGTTGCAGGGGCTGAGGCAACAGAACATCCTCGACTGCGATGCCTTCAAGAGCTGAACTATAATGGGAGAATGGAGCCTTGCTGTCTAGACAACCAGAGCTTAACTTTGTTTGAACTTGTGGACCGCTATCTTCAGATTTCTTTGCAGGCTGAAACACATGCACAATAGCAAATATAATTCACAATGCCACGAAATATCCCTTGTCCTTCTCAGGCATCCTATTACTTCTTCAAGTTGAAAAAAAGGTTTAAATGTGCAGATAATTGATTTTTTAGGAAAAAAGAATGTGTTCTAAGGCTGGGGTATCTCCAGCACTATAAAACATGACAACACAAAGCCTGTCATATGCCTAAAAAGCTATGTGTTCCATATATTTAAATGAAAAAATCTGGTGAAAGACAAATTAGGTTGAAATACTCAGTTCTACCACATTTAAGGTAACAGCTCTCACATGGTGTTTTACAAAGTTGGAGGTGTGGATTGGTCAGTGGCAGAGCATTTGGCTAGCAGGGGTGACAAATTGGGTAAAAATGAGCTAGAAAACCAAACAATGTTTGCAAAAACAAATTATTAGGTTTGTTTTTCAACACCTAAAATTATACGAGGGAAAATATTAATCTATTTATTGCTGTCTACCTTTTATAAATGTGAGGTTTGTCTTCTCTTTTTCAACATTGGCTTTCAATGATCAGGTATCAATTTTGATGAATGATCATTATAATTTATTAATGATTTCTTTCATGTATTATGCCTTTGGCAGTATATTTAAAATTCATTATCATGTCCCAAATGTTAAGTTTCAAACCCGGGACAAAGAGCTGGGGTGCCTATTTAACATATAAAAGCAGTCCTGGTCACCGGGTTCTCCCAGCGACCCTCAGTTCCTACGTGTTATAGAGTAATGACAGAGTTGAAGACTAGATAGTTATGGTTACAGTTTTCCTTAGTTATGATAGGAAGTAAATTAGGTACAAAAGTTTGGACTCATCCAGAAAGGATAAATAACGTAATATTCCCCTAAATTTGCCAAATACTCATAAACTGGACATTGTAAACATATCCCTTACTTGGTAATTGTTCTTATTGTATATAGTTTTGCATTGTTAGAGTTAAAATCTTTCTTTTTATTTAGACAAAAAGAGGGAAGTTTTGTGGAATAATCTTTTTGTAAACTGTAAAGATGCGTCATTCGGACTGGATTAATAAAAAGTTGAACAGTCAATAACTAGGCAGAGGAGGGATAGACAGGAGTGGTGGCCAGAGAGAAAAGGGGAGCCACCTAGCCAGACAAGAGCCAGCCAGCCCCCAGCTGGCTGGCCAGACATGGAGGAAGCAGGAAAGCAGGGTGGACTACATAGATAAGGTAAACAAGTCTCAGGGCAGCACATAGATTGATAGAAATTAGCTTAATCTAAGTCGTAAGAGCTAGCTAAAAACAAGCCTACACTATAATTAATAAGTGTCCATATAGTGGTTTAGGAGCTGGTTGGTGAAATAAAGAGCAGGTTGCATGTAGCTAGCTATATGCATTTCTATGCCAATCAATCAACTGAATCACCTCTCCAGCCCCTCCAATAATATCTCAAGACAAAGATTAGAAGTCTTTTCAATACTCCTCACTCCTTCCTCTATATCAATCTGTCAATTCTACAGGCAAAATTATCTTCAATCCATACACATCTCTCTCTCTCTTCTATCTATAAAACACGAAACACAAAATCTCTCACCAAAACTATTTTTAATTTCTTAGTGATAAGTCTCCCTGCTAACATGTTTGCCTTTTCCCAATTTATTCCCTAATCTATATAATAGGAAGAAAGTGGGTCTTAGAGCAACAAAGACCTGCCACAAACTACTAAAAAATGATAAAAACATAAACCTGTTTTCTCAACTATAGATACTATCAAACAAGAAAGCAAGCAAGCACACAAACAAAAAAACCAATTATCTTACTTGAATGATATAAAGAAACAATACAATTAACAAAAGCCTTTCAAAGTTCAAAAGACTTCCCCAGAGAACTTCAGATTCCAGAAGATTATAGTCTTCAGCATAAAGTACTGCTCTGGTTACAGAGTAAATTTCTTATTTGTACCTCAATGAATAATGTGTACCTAGTCATTGAAAGGAAATCAGAAAAAATGTTAAAATACATTTTAATTCTCTTTTATTAAACTTACATAATGTATATATTTATGTATGGTATGCATAGGGTTTTTACAAATTGAGTAAGTCTTATATTCCAAAATGAGTTTTTCTATTACCTTAAATACACAGAAAATAATTTCTGAATGTGTTAATAAAAATCACATCTTTTATTGGTGCAATTATCTGTATAGTTATCCTGCTTCAATACTTGCTTTTTTCTTTGCTTTTTTGGTGGTTGGAGGGCCAGTTTTCTCAGCAAACATAACCTCAGAAATTGCATTTTCTACAAATGAAAACATAGTTTGATTCTATTTAACCAGCTATTAATTAAATACAGACGACAGAGAACTCAAATTCAAACCCAACCCAAACCCCGGCTTTTAATGACTTTACCTCTGTAAAAGGAAGAAAAACTTAATGTATGCTGAATAATCTAACTTGCCTCAGATAGAAGAAAATATTCCCTTAAAAATTTAGGTCAGACAGGGCTGCACTGGCTGCGCTTGCAGGGGCCTGGGTTTGATCAGCACCCACATGTGGTTCACACTCTTCTGCAACTCCAGTTCCAGGGAATCCAATGGCCACTGCAGGCACGGTGCACACACACAGTATACACATATACATACAGGCAAAATACCCATACCCCAACACATAAAGTAAGACAAAAACCATCCCAGAGGTCCATGTTTCACAGAAGTAGAATACACGGTTTACTTCTGAGTTAGGAGGGAGGTATGCAGTGCAGCTCTTTATTTCTACTCCCCTGTATTAAGCACTGCCTTTCTACTGTGATCTTCCTAGCAGCGTTTAGTCATTTACTTATGAATGCAATGAGGTTTCTCTGTTGCCCAGACTCGTCTTGAATTTCTAGGCTTAAGCCATTCTCCTGCCTCAGTCTCCTGAGTAGTAATGATTCCACGTACCTGCTACTATACCTGACTCTATCAACATTTAAAACAAACTCAGGCTTGGCCTATGCTATTCCGACTTTTCCTGTGCTCCATATTGCCTCCTGCAGCACATCTCACTGTAGCTGCACTTCTTCAGAGAGCCACCCATACTTGACTTCACTGCCTCTCCTCCTCCTGTGTACTCTCAGATTCAAAGCCGTCCAGCAAAAACACCCCTGTTCTGTCTCACTGGATCTTCACAAGGTGCTGACTGTCTCCTGCTTCTGCTCCTCCCCACATCTCCCTCCGTTCTCTACTCCCCAGACTGAGTACAAAGCAACAGTACTCACTGAGTGCTGGCACTGTGCACACTATGCATATGATCTGGGTTTAATATTGCACATCCAGCTTGTCCTTACTCTCTGCACCACTACCCTGATTTGAGGCACCATCTTCTCTATAATTCATTGGACCCTTATTTACCTAAAATGTAAACCTAGGGTCATTTGCTTAAGATTTTTTTTCAGGCTTTCCATTGCCATCAAATTAAAATTCAAACTCTTTACTTGGACATATAAAGTCCTTTTTATGATTCATGATCCCCCAGCCTAAAATATTTTCCAGAGAAAATATAGGATTCTCAGTTAAATTTGAATTTCAGTAAAACTTTAGTTAAATAATCCAGCTTAATAGTATTTATTTTGCAGTGTTTGAAGCATACTTCTATCAGAATATTTGCCATTTACCTGAGTTCAAGCTTAATGCATTTATTTGCTAAATCTGGAAACTCTGGGGGTTAATGGATTACTTCTATCATTTTCATCTCCCAAGGTGAAGAAGATTCGTAGGTAGATTTATGAGTTTGTGGGAGATAAAAACTACTACCAACATTTTGTAATAAATTAAACAGAACAATAACAAACATGGGAGTACTGAGGATAACCTCTGGACAACTGGTTTGTAGTTCCTAAGATTAAGACCAGGTTAGATCTGGATTATGATCATTCTTACTCCACAGCTTTCATTCTAATTAGTCTGATTACTTTAAATTATTTTCTACCTCATTAATGTATGTTATACAATGATGTATTATTATTATCACTATCATCATCATCATTACTATTATTAATAATTATTGAGACAGAGTCTCACTATGTAGTTCTACAAACACAATCTGTAGACCAGGCTGGCCTTGAACACACAATTATCTGCTTGCCTCTGCCTCTAAAGTGCTGGTATCTAAGGCACGCACCATCATACCCATCACAATGAATTGTTACTTAAAGCATACTTTAGAATGGTGACATTCAGTGGATTAACTGCCAGCTTCATGGGGCTGTTTAAACTCAACTGAAATTAAATAAATTCTAAAATTAAAAAAAGCTTTTAAAATGAATATGTGTGTGTGTGTGTGTGTGTGTGTGTGTGTGTGTGTGTGTGTGTGTGTGTATGATTGCTGGTTTACTCTGTCTTGAGTCTTCTCATGGCTTCTGAGGTACAGCTCTAATGCACCAGCCACTAAGCCTAGGCGTCACCTGATGGACATTTCCTTCTTTCCCTCCTTCTACATATTGAAGTGTTACATTTACATTCTTCTTATTAGTTTTAATTCATTTTTACTTCCATATGATTTCACCTAATTCTATGTCATCAAAACACCTACATTCCAATTCCAAATAGATATCAGAGTGTGTGCGTTTGTGTATAAAAACAGCCTCTGTCCTGAATTCCAGAGTCATATATCACAAACTACCTTGATGAAAGTGACACTTGAAGCTAATGCACCTCTCTAGGCTGAATTATTTTATTCAAGGTTGTATATACAAAGGTCACAGTACTTCCTCAGATAGAACTGCCTTAATTTCTCCATTTAAAACATCATACCTAGGGGCTGGCAAGATAGTTCAGTGAGTAAAGTCACTTACCAGACAACAAGCTTAGAAACATGAGTTCACTCTCCAGAACCCACATATAGGTGGGAGGAAAACAGTAGCTCCACAAAGTTGTCCTCTGACATCTACACGTGTGCCGCCATGTGTGCGCCTGCCACATGCACCCACACACAGTAATAATAGCTTACCCAGTCACACTCTTTACCCTGCTTCATTTCCTTTCATTGCTCTTATTTATATTCTTATACATACTCTATTTCTCTCATACAATACATCCTAACCACAGTTTCCCCTCCCTCCACTTCTCCTACTTCCCCTGCCACATCCCCTCTTCCTCAAATCCACTCTCCCTCTCCTTCCCTTCAGAAAAGAGCAGGCCTCTAAGAGACAACAGCCAAACAGGACAAAACAAGATACAATAATACAACAAGGCAAAAGCCCTCACATTGAGGCTGGAGAAGGCAACTCAATAGGAGTAAAAGAGCCCCAAGAACAGGCAAAAGAGTCGGAGATACATCCATTCCCACTGTTAGTAGTCCCACAAAACCACCAAGCTTACAGCTATAACATACACAGACATGGTGCAAAGCCATGTAGGCCCCATGCCACTTTAGTCTCTGTGAGCTTCAGAAGTGAATATAAAAATTTTTATTTCTCTAGTCCCTTGAATGTGATATTACAAAGCGAGTTTCCTTTAATTTCCTCGTGCTAACTGTCTAGAGTATAGGCTCAGTGTCTAACACTATAATACTATTGTTCAGAATACTATGAGCTTAATCTTTTCTCTCTCCAAGACAGGATATCAACTGTTTAGCTCTAGTTGTGCTAGAAATCACTATGTAGATTAGAATGAACTCTCAAAAACAATTTCTCAAAATGAAGATTTTAATACTAAACTATGTATTTTTGATTCATATAAACATTTGAAATAATTATTTTTTTGAAGAAGAAACAATTCTTCGATTTTGCTTTCAAATAAATAATATAAAACTTCTTGCAAGAAATAAAGAAAACAGGGGCTAAAGGGATGGCTCAGTGGTTACGATCACTGGCTGCTGCTCTCCCAGAGTACCTCAGTTCAATTCCCAGCACCCACATGGCAGCTCACAACTGTTTACAACTCCAGTTCCAAGGGATCTGTTCCTCTCTTCTGGCCTCTGCAGGCATTGTATGCACATGGTGCACAGGACACATACAGGCAAAACACTCATAAAAATAAACCTGAAAAAAGAAACAAAATAAAAATCTAATCTAAGACTGAGGCTAATAAGTACATAAATGTCTTGCTATGTTCACTCCAATAATAAATTAAAGAGTGCCAGTAATGCGAGACATTTTGTTGATCCTAGCATTTTCCAGTCATGACATGTGGCCCCAATTGTTCTTCTACCACTGAACCTATAAGGGCAGAGAAAATGTGTCACTTCCCACTGGGGTATACAGCAATGCCTACTATAGAATATTTTAAGTATATTTCTAATAAAAATAAACAATAGGTTGTGTATGAATAGTAAAGACCCATTTTCTAACCTAATAATATTCTTTTCTTTCTTTCTTTTCCCTCTCCCTCTCTCTCTCCCCCCCCCCTTTCTTTTTTTCATTGAGATGGGGTCTGACTATGCATTCCTAGCTGGCCTGAATTTGCTATGTAAACCAGGCTGGCTTCTAACTTGCTTGTTTTCTGAATGTTGGGATTAAAGGTGTACACCACCACCACAAGCAGCCAAATCTTTATTTTTAAAATGCAACTGAGCTAAAATGTTTCCTGGAGTACCTAGTTTATTAATATATGGTATGCTGTAGCAAAGGTAAATATGTAATCATTTAAATAATTAGTGCCACTAATTATTACCTGATGCTAAATTTGAAGTATACTTTGGTTCTGAAGAGATATGTGGGGCTTCTAATGTCATCTCTCTGTAATAAGAACAAATTAGTGATATTTTCTAATCTTTTAGTAACTTTCAATTATCCTCAAATTATACTGAAATTAAAGACATGCAATTAATTATTCTGTAGGAAAATATAACTAGTCAAAAATGCATCATATTTATAATAACAGATAACAATAACATGTATGTACATGTTTATGTAGAGGAAAGTCCTGGTGTTTAGAATTACATAGACCTGAGTTAACCCTGGTTTTACCACTCATACTTCAGTGGCCTTGAGAAAGCTACCCAACCTGTCCTGAGTCTTACTTGCAAAGAAATTGCCAGGATGTTTTTGGTGAGGACCCCAAACATAAGTGATATTTGGACATGAGTGTCTTTTTCTCTTTGGCACTTCCACAAATGAGACTGCATTCCATTCTGACTAAACATGCAGGAGAGGATAAGTTAGTACAAGAAGATCCAGGCTCAGTATTCGCCCCTAAAACAAGTTCTGAGAAAGACAGATTTCCTTGAAGACAACAGAGTTGAAAACCAAATGTGAGATGAGACTTTTCTAAATTCCTGTATTAGTTAACTGAAAAGTAGAACTCAGTAAAGAGCCAACTATCTTTCTGTCATTTCTCTTTAAGCTCTTATTTCCAAATAGAGCTGCCTTGCTTCTGAATGAACCTTCATGTGAACTATTTCTTACTGGGCATTTCAGGGACACTGAGTTCTCTTCAGATCACATAACTCTCCCGCCTTTCACTAATGCATCTCAGCTGCCCTATGAATAAACAGCTATTTTTAGGGATGAAGACTCCAGTGTAGTGACACAACTCCACACTTCTGCTATGACACGTAAATCTCTCCCTGCTCGGGCCCAATTCAGACTCCTGCTATGGGGACAGCAGCCCTGCCTCCGCTTCTCTAGTTCTAGTCTCCCACTGCCAGCTTGCCACACACACTTGTCTGAAGCTGGCTTCCTCTGGCATTGGATCAGTGGACTTTCTCCAGTCTGTAGGCTACCTTTCCATTTTCTTGAGTTTTCTATAAGTATTCACTGAGGGTTAAATTATTTTACATTTCTCACAATCTGCTTTAGTCATGATGAAAACCTTTCAGTGGCTCTCAATATCTCTGGGACAAAATAAAAATTCCACCCTCCAGGCCTTTCACAGTTCAGATCGTGGCCAGCCTCTTGAACTCAGATGCCATCAATTTCACAGACTCTCAGGTCAGTACACTTACCCTGAACCAAACACTTCCTCTAATAACACACTTCTCCTTGGTCTTCCCCACAGCAATTCTACCACTTTTTTTTTTGCAAGAACCTCAACATCAAGCAATATTGGCATTAATTAATAATAACTACCTCCACAATAGTTCCTCCTAAAACAGAGCTTTTTAATAAGTGTTTTTGAGACAATTATACAAATAATCCATTGTTATTATTCCTAGGAGCCAAGAGAGGTCAGTGTGTTCTTAGAGTTTTAGAAAACTACATAAATCATCAGTGCATATCTTGCGGAAACTCTCAATGTTATACTGAATAGTGCACATGGTTAGGATCGCACAAACCAGGGCTTAAAGCCAACTTATGCTACATTTTGGCAATTCACAATGAATTGGTTTTTTTCTTTCATTACCTTTCATTAGATTACCAAAAATCTAAGAAATTAAAAGTCTAATTCAGTTTAGTTATATGATGGAATTATCTGCAATCCACAAGAATTGAATACTTTCCCTGCAATACTACTTTTATTGAATACAAATTTAGACAGAGAAAAGTACTTTTCTATATTCTTTCACTATGACAAAAATCACTTTGGTAATTGTGCAAGGACTAAACTAACCTACCAGTTTGATAGATTTACAAAAAGTCAGACTAAGAGAGAACCAAAGAAGGGAAGAACAGGCTTGAAATGATTATAATCAGCACACAAAGGTAGGTATCCAAAGCTATGAGAAGATAATATGAATTAATAAATGCTTGACTGATAAATTCTTACAAAATGAAGCCTGATTCAATGTTAACAAAACAACTTTGATAAGACAAAAATATACCCAATGATTTTTATTAAATGTTACTTGACATATGCGCTATTAATTCAAAATGATAGAATCAGCCTTGGCCATGATCTCTCCCATCCCACCACTGGCTCTAACAAAGTCTTGCTACTTCTACTTGCAAACGTCGTAGGAGCTCAGCCTCTTACCTCAGGCCCTCCTCTGGCTAGTCCTCCTACCTAAAGAGCTCTTTACCCAACTTGCCCTTCTTGTAGATAACTCTCAAATGATGCCTTTCCAATGGGACCTCCACACCACACCATTTAAAGTAGCAAGCTTCCACTCCAACACTCCAGAGGCCATCTTGCTTTATCTTTTTTGATATCATCTTTTCGACACAGCAAGTGGCACCACATTTGCTTGTCTATTGTCTATCTCCCCAAAATGTAATGTGGATTTGATGAGGACAGTAATTTTGTGTTTCATTGATTTTACTCCTTACTATATCCCAGCAATTAGAACACTCCTGACTAGAGTAAGTGATCAGCAAATACTGAATCAAGTTTATCTGAGTTTGTGGAATGGCAATCATCACTATCATATAACTCTTATAATAAAGGGTTTTGAAAAGTACAACACCAAAATTTTTAGTTCTTACATTTTTCTATGGCATTCCTCATAGTTTTCGTGAGAAGAACCTACCAAAGGGGAGGAGGAAATCAATCCATTAGACATAGAGATAATCCAAAGGCATGTAAGGGGCTAAAATTATCCTGGATAAAATATTTCTCTTCCGCATACACACTGACTGAACTTCTGATTTTATGTTTAACTGTTTTATCGTGATTCTCATATGTGTCTCTTAAATTAGGCAAAGGTATTTTGAAAATATCAAAGTAAAACATAAAAAGTATTATGAAGTGTTATGAGATACATAAATATTTGTGTAGTTCTTTATAATCTGAGTACCTTTCACAACTATTATCTTGGGAATTTTACAATATCCAAGTCAGTCAGACACACCAATTTATTTTTCCCCATTTCACCTATATGGAAACAAGGACTAGGCAGTTACAAAACCCACCACCTGCCTTAGGTATTTAGCTGAATCAATGATGTCCAGGTACAGTAAGAAAGCCTATCTCAAGCTGAGATAGACCACGGAGATGAGTAAGGGCAGACAGCTTGCCAAGCACGCCCACGGGCCTAGGTTCAGTCTCTAGCACTGTAAACATCCAACAGTAATAAAGAAGATTGGACTGGGGTGGGAGAATTATTAGTCAGTAAAGTACTGAGCAAACATCCACAAGGACCTGAGTTCAGTCCCCAGGACTCATGTTGTGGAGGAGAAGACCAGCTCCCAAAAGTCATCCTCTGATCTTCACATGTATGTCATGGCACAATATATGTACATGTACTCAATCCACATATTAAATAAATGTAATTTTTTAAATTAGGGACTGGCAGATGGTCCATTGATAAAGGTGCTTGCTGCCAAGAATTTGATCCCCAGGACTTGTCAGGCTGTTTTCTGAACTCTATATGTGCAGTATGGCACATGCAAATGCTCATGCATACACACACATGCATACAGACACATAATAGATAAGTAAAATGTAACAATAAACTAGAAATCCTTATTACTAAAACTATTGTTAGGTATTATTTGTAACCAGAAGCAATCTTGGCTCATAGGTTTAGATTATAAGTCATTTAGAATAGAAAAAAACTACTTTCATTTTCCAACATAGATGAGGGATTTTCTTCATGAGAGAGAAAAACGAATGTAAAACTCACTTAGAATTGCTGAGAGGTCTGAGAGCTGTGCCACCTTCTCTACAGCCACTGCATTGCTGGTGTCTAGAAGAGTGGAATTCTTGCAGGACTTGTACTCTGGCAACCTGGGATGCTCACAATCTAAAAAACAGAATATGTCATGGTACATACCATACACTCATGTATATGAATGTGTGTGTGCTAAATAAATAAATATAATTTCAAAGTTTTAAGATGACATAAAACTTTGAAAAGCCTACAAGTGACAGATTACTCCATGCCCCAAACTTAGGTCCTATCCATTCCAGACTATGGTAATTGAAGGTTTTGGATAGAACAGAACACAAGGATAAGTCATGATGACATCAAGACAAGAATCTACAGCCCAGGCCAGTTCTCTGTCCTTGCATGTCTTCGCAGAGATCACTGAGCTACAGAGTCGCAGCATACACAGAACTGGCTGACTCTCGGATTCTCTGTACTCCTCTCCATCCATTAAGCCTCATGCCAGTGAGAAACATGGTCACACTGCCGCTACTTGGATTCAGTTTTAAACTTTCTATTGACCGTGGCTATGTAAGAATATGCTACACCTGTTGCATCCCTGTCCACAGCACACTATCATATCATCAGATAGTCTTCTTATGAATGGAAACTGCGAATTGAACCTAGGACCTCACGCAAGCTGGCCAAACATTCTACCACTGAGATACATCCCCAGATATATTAGATATTCAATGTAGGTATCACGATGATAAAATACTACAAAAATCTTATTCTTTTGGTATACCATGCAATCTTTTGGTTTTCCTGAATCAGTGTTCCCTTATCTTCACAGATGGTTTAATTTTATATGTATTTCATTCTCTTAGTCTTTTTTTGTTTTTGAATTTCAAGACAGGGTTTTTCTATGTAGTCCTGGCTGTCATGGTACTCACTCTGTAGACCAAGAAGGCCCCAAACTCACAGAGATTTGTCTGCCTCTGTCTCCCAAGTACTGGGATTAAAGGCGTGCACCACCACCGCCTTGCAAGACTTTGGAATTTTAGAGAGACTATGAATATTTTAGAGAAACTCTAAACTTTGAAAGAGATTTTAAATGTTTTGAAGAGATTGAACTTTTCTTACTCTTTATTTTTGTTTTTGAGACAGGGCCTCTCAATGTATCCCTGGCTGTCCTGGAACTCACTATGGATGCCAGGCTAGTCTCAAACTCACAGAGATTCACTTGCCTCTGCCCCAAGAGCTAGGATTAAAGGCGTGTGCCACCATACATGTCAAGAGACTGAACTTTTTTTTTTCCAAGACAGGATTTCTCTGTAGCTTTGGAGCCTGTCCTGGAACTAGCTCTTGTAGACCAGGCTGGCCTCAAACTTGCAGAGATCCACCTGCCTCTGTCTCTCAAGTGCTGGGATTAAAGATGTGCACCACCACTGCTTGGGAAGCGAGTGACCTTTTAAAGTATCTGAATTTTTAAAGACTGTGACTTTTAAAAGTTGGAATGTTTTATAATGTGATATTAATATTAACATGTCAACTTGGGGGCAAATGACAAAAGAAAGGTTCTAGTTGAATAGTGATGTGACTGTATGCTATCAAGTTGATAAGGGGTCAATTATGTTGGCTAGTTTTATATCAACTTGACACAAGGTAGAGCCACCTAGGAAAAAGGAATCTCAATTGAGAAAACGTCCCCACCAGACTTGTCTGCAGGCAAGCCTGTGGGACATTTTCTTGATTAAAGATTGATGTGGGAGGGCCCATTTCATTGGTGATGCTGTCACCCTTGCGCTCTAGGGTCCTGGATGGTATGAGAAAACAGGTTGAGTGTGCCAAGAGGAGCAGGCCAATAAGCATCACTTCTCCATCAATTCTTGCCTCCAGGTTCCTGCGTGGAGTTCCCAGTTTGACTTCCCTGGACAGACTACAAGCTCTAAGATGAAATAAACCCTTTCCTCTATAAGTTGCTTTTAGTAATGAGGTTTATCACAGCAATAGAAAGCTAAGACACCAGCATCATTTGTTGAAAAGGCTATCTTTTCTTCAATGTGCATTTTTTGGTGTTATTTGCCAAAATTCTCATGCCTGTAGCTGTACAGGCATCTATCTGGGTTCTTTCCTTTATTTTTATGATGTATATGTCTGTTTAAGTACCAGCATCATGCTGTTCCTATGACCATGGTTCTTTAGTTTAGAATTTTAAATCATTGTTAATTGACCTAAAATCTTTTGTGTCTCCCCACAAAGTTAACTAGGATATGTATTTTTTTTCAGAATTGTAAAAGCACAAAAGGATAAGTCCAACCAATTAAGCCCATTTCCAGGCCTTTATTCATTTGTTCACTGATACCCTGTTGCCCAAAGCAAGCTATATAGCTCACCCAATGTGAAAAACTAGAAAACTACCACAGAGGAATGAGCAATTTAGACCAACATATCAAAAATCACAGCATCCCTTTTATTAACAGATCCTAGAGCCATCTAATCCATAATCCCTCTGACTAAAACCATCCCAAAAGGTTATCCCAGCATTTGGGATGTTAAGACAGGGGAACTCAAGTCACTTCAAGTTCAGCCTGGTTTACATAGTAAGGCCTTATTTCAAAAGAGGGTCCCTTTGAGTAGAAAGGAACAGTCACAACATCTGCCATTTAAAAATGACATCAACATATATGTGTATAACTGGGCAAATATAGTATACAACTGTACGGTATATATATATATATACACACATATAACTGTACAAACATTAGTCACCATTAGTTTGTACAGTTATATACACATGTAACATGTTCATGCTTGTACATGTTCTGTCATCATGACTCCATCCCTTCTATCTAAGTTTGCCCTCCCTCTCCCCCTCCTTCACTAGGTCCCCTTTGCTCTAGATTCTCCTTGTCTACTTTCAAGTCACCTTTCGGTTTTATTTCAACATATGAGAGAAAATACACAATACTTGTCTTTTTGTGTCTTGATTAGGATTCATGACTTCTTCTTTCCAATTCACTGTGTCTTTATGAGTTTGATTTTGAAAAGAAAAAGGCAGGTTCTATTGTTACAGGAAGTTGTAGAGAAAAGCCTATGTTGTCTTCCATCATCAACCAAAGGCTCTATTTATAATAAATAATAAATAACTGTGAAGAAAATTCAAGCAAGGATTTGGCCTATTTAACATGTCATATACTGAAGAATAAGAAAACTACATGAAATAAAAGAAAGCAAATAGAGGTGTACAATGAGGGTATGGATATTTAGAGAACAAATACGCCTTCACCTCCATTAAGTGCAAATATATCCACTGTAAGATGTATGGACAAAGCAACAGTTTTACAGCACAGCCAATTAAGGATGAAATCATATTCTTACTCAAATAGTCTGATCCTCTGAACAGCTCAGGTGATGAGAAGCTATTCTCTTCAGTACTCTTTGTATATGAGTCTGTGTCTGAAGAGCTCAGGGGACAACTGGAAACATCGTACTCTGAAGTTATCCCTGTAAAATAAAGCGAAACAAAAAAAGTTGAAAGGGATAAAGAACAGAATTAAAATCCCAAAAAGGCACATCTGTAGAAATGTTTTATATATATATATATATATATATATATATATATATATATATATATATATATAGTCATATAGCAAGAATTTAATATTGACTTCACACACAATTAAGAAATCATAATATTGTCAATGATTTTGATTTAAATCTTAGACAAACAAATGCTTTGATATTGATAAACACATTATAATCCTTTTTGACGGTTTCCCTAAGTTTTACTTTTTACGGCCCACTCCTTTTTCATTTCATCTGTAATCCTAGCTCAAAAATTCAAGTTCTATATGCAAGCAATTCACTAGCTAAGAAGAAAAAGGATGAATCCAGCCATTCCATCCAAAAAAGGACAGACTAAAATAAGACAGAATGAAAAGCAGACAAACAAAAGACTGAACAGACATCCTAGAAATACTCAAATGTATATGCATAACTGATTTTTATGAAGACATGTAAGTAGTTTAATGAAGAAAGGAAGGATTGTCTTTTAAACAAATTGTGTTAGAATAACTCTGTATGCATATGTAAAACCATAACAAACATAGGGTGTGTGACTTTGTGGTAGAATATTTGTGAAGCCCTAGGTCCAATCACTATCATAATAAAAGCCCTTCATCCCTAAAAATAAAACTCCAAAGAAAACAAAACAAAAGTTGAGCTGAAGAGATGGCTCAGCAATTAAGAACACTTGCTTTCTTGCAGATGACCTGTATTTGGTCCTAACACCTGTATGGCAATACAGCCACCTGTACCTCCATTTACAAGGAATCTAAGACATCCTCCTCGCCTCCTTGAGCACCAGGCACACATGTGGTACAAATACATACATATAGACACTCATACACATAAAAATAAATTTTAGGAAACTTAAATTTTATACTCTAAGAAACTAACACTAAGTTAGGCATGTTGGTGCATGCTTCATGGAGAAGGGTTGTAGTCCTACCTACTCAGGAGGCTGAAGCAGGGAAATATAGAATTTAAGGCCAGCCTAGGCAAATTAGTGAGACATTTCCTTAAAATAAAAAGTAAAAAAAAAGAGATCTGGTGGAAAGACACTGCAAAAGCAACATTATAAATAGAAGAGCTACACACTGTGCGGCAATCAGTGCTCATACAGGACTCTGGTACACCGACACACATCTTTACCTGGACCAAGGCCACAGAGAAAGCCAATCCTTAGAGAAACTCAAATTGCTCTGCCAGCAACAACAGGATAAGCACTATCACACACACACACACACACACACATACACACATACACACGCGCGCGCACACACACACACACGCGCGCACACACACACACCACTACCCTGAGAACCATGTGAACACAGGAGCTGACCTGGATACAAACCTGGGGACACAAGTATACCTAGCAGACTACAAACTGGTGGAAAAGCAGTTTGAGCTCAGGTAATATCCAATTGCAAAGGTTAATCCAAGCATGCACAGCATACAACCCTTACAGCTTGTCCTCATTCCTACTTTTCTTCCCTTTCCTCACTTCCTCTTTACTATTCTTTTTTTAAATTTGAAACAGGATCTTACTATGCTGCCCTGCTGTCCTGGAACTCACTATGTAGAATAGTCTACGCTGAAACTCAGAGATCCTACTGCCTCTGCCTCCTGAGCATTAATCCTCCTGAGTCCACCATGTGTGACTTTTTTACTTTTTATTACTAATAAACTTAACAATCTTTAAATTACTTGCTTTTTCATTTAATCTCCTAGCTCCTTAGTGAGAATGTAGGCAAATTACCCAGTTGCTTTTTATTGTACTTTAGTATCTGGTTTGTAGTAAAATTATTCTTCCTGTTATAGTTGTCTGCTACTCCCCTATCAATGATAGTGGGGAATCATAAGCCCAAGAAAAGACCATCCATAAAGAAGATCCACATGAAACAGAACAATGAATATGGAAAAAAAACAAAAAACCCAATGATAGTGGGAAGACTCATCCATTGCATCAGATACACAAACAACACAGAAACATACAAAATGAACAGGTCAATACAGCACTTTCAAAAGCTTGCAACTCTTCAATAACTAAAACCAAAGATAGTAAACTAAGCAAAAAGCTAAACAAATGACTCAAAAGTTCATTTTTTTTAACAACTTCAGAGTACTCAAACAAGTAGATGATGAAACAAGGAAATCAAGTCAGGGCCTAGATAAAAATTTCAGCAACATGAATGAGAACCTCAATAACCTGGAAGAGAAACTCAGCAAGGAAACTGAAATTCTGAAGAAAAACCAAAACAAAACAAATGTTGGAAATTGAAGAATTAATTCAGGAAATTAAAAGCATCACTAATATGCTAGGTCAAGCATAAGAAAGAATATCAGGGATCAAAGATGAGGTTGAAGATATACTATACTCAGAAAGAAAAACATAAGGATATCTATAAACATCCAAGAATTCTGGAAAATGATCAAACAAGAAACCAAATCTAAAAATCCAAGAAGTAGAAGGGTAGGAGCTGAGATAATAGCCATAGGCATAGAAAATTAGAGTAAAATTATTCCAAATCTAGTCTCTTTGGAACTTCAGTGCTGGTCAGTCAGCTGACATGCATGCCTCCTTCCCAACCCACAATCCTGGCACTGCTAAACCAATCTATTTAGGGTCTCTCTTCACTGCTACAGGACAAGGAAGCGTGAAACAGAGCTGTACCTAACAGGGCTTTAGGCATGAAGTGGTAGTTGTATGAAATGGTAGTTGCTTCCTTTGCTCTTCAAACAGTAGACACAGCAGAAAAGCCAATGGCTCTTTGTGATACTCCTCTTTTTCACAACCTTCCTTTAGGAATGCCTGCAGTTCTGCTTCAGGAAACCTATTCGCTGGTATTCCTTAATGGTATCATAAGAATCTGCGGCAAGTGTAATAAAAAGGCTGGGAATCATGGAAAAGAGCAGTAGCTGTGAGTACAGACAGCGGAACAGTCACAGAGATGTTCCGGTGGGGCTGAGCAAAGGCTGAAGCGGCTAGCCAATGCCACACATGCTGCATTTTCTTCTTTACCAAGAGATTTAGGAATACCTTCTGTAACTTATACTAATAACAATGGATCTTGTGAACAGTATATGAGAAGCCAAGAAAATCACAATAAAAAGCATCAGACAGCAGGACACACTAAAGCGTTTCCTCAGTGGGGCTAGATACTCTCACGTCTTTATATGTCTCCATGTCGGTACTAATCTCAAAATAGACTTTGCTTCTGTGAGCTTTCTTGTCAAAGGAATCATATTATGAAAGACCTAACAATCTGGTAACAATCTGGAAGAAATCATCTATAGGTCAGTGTCTTTGGGGTAAAAATTTTGTATTTGTAGGAGCCAAAAAAAATTCCAGTCTGAACAATGAATGAGTCCAGTGCTGAAGGCACAATTAGAAGTCTAAGTAGGCGCAGCCTATTTCATCAACACTGTCAATATTCAGGGTCTCACTGGAAGAAAACATGGGCCCTTTCTTTTAATGCTGCATACAGGTTTTAATCCAATTCTATTGTCTTAATTTTGTCAATAACTGTCACCGGGGAAATTTTCATTAGATGGCGATATGACTGAAAAAGCAAAAACGATGCTGTCATTGAGTGTCTCCTTGAGTATATATGATGCACATATGCAGCCATAGTCATTGTGCTGGATAGTTTTATGTTAACTTGACACAAGCTAAAGTCATCACGGGAAAGGGAGCCTCAACTGAGAAAATGCCCTCGTAAGATTGGACTGTAGGCAAACCTGTAGGGCATTTTCTTAACTGGAGATTGATGTGAGGGCCCAGCCCAGTGTAGTGGGTGGAGCCATTCCTAAACTAATAATTCTATAACAAAGTAGGCCAAGCGAGCCATGGCAAGCCAGTAAGCAGCACTCCCTTGTGGCTTCTGCCTCAGCTCCAGTCTCCAGGAGCTCATCTGAGTTCCTGTCCTGACTTCCTTCAAGATGAACAGCGATAAAACACATACTCCTAATAAACCCTTTCCTCCCCAGCTAGCTCTGGTCATGTTTCATCACAGCAAGAGTAACTCTAACTAGGATAGCCATCTTCATCTACACCAGCATATTCTCTCAAAAGCCAAGTTTTTAAAAGCAACAGCGTTCTCTTCTTTGAAAGCAAGCACCACTGATTACACCAAATTCAACAAGTTATGTGGTGACTGCACTATTTGGAAAATCTACAAACCCAGTTCCCATGGAATCTGGCTTGATATTTTTCACAAGGGTTCAGGAAACAAAACTTCAGATTTCCTCTTCTATCCTCTCACCTCAGAATCAAAAGGTGCCATTGCATTTCGCTGTCACCCTGGGCCCACTAGGGCCAAAACTTGGTTCCACACGGGCAGGTCCACTCCTCAAGGCATGATGCTGCCCTGTGTTGCAGGAAGATGATCCCATCCGTGTGTCAGCTGTACCTGCCTCTGACCTGAGCTTAATTGCTCCGGCCCTGCTGTCCAGCAGTGTGCCCTACCATGACTCCCCCAGCTCAGGGTGCCAGGAAGGCCTGCAGGAAGACCTCTGTACACGCTGTTTCTTTTGCATGGATTTCTCTTAACCATCTTTTGGCATAGCTAATTTCTGTTCCCCTTCAGCTCTCAAGTCAATTGCCAACCAAACATGGAAGCATAATTGATTACATTCAAGTCATTCTCTTTTATAACATGTCATTTACTGGTGTAAATGTGCAGACATTAAGAATGAGGTCTAGAGCACAGTCAGAGGAAAGACAGCTTCTCTTGTGCTGAAATGAGAAGTCGAGAGATGTCAAGGAGAGCACTATGTTTGCAGAAAAGACAGAAAGCTGTAATCTGTTAGTCTTACCTGAGACCAGTTCACTACTTGATGAGCAACTGTCAATCTCGAAGTCCTTAGTCACTGACTCCTATGTGGAATAAAAATTAAAGATATAGTACAAATTATGAAATAGATATTTTAATTTGATTTTTTGATATTTGATTTGAAAATGAGCATCAACTTTGTATGTTAATTTCATAGATCTGTCGGAATACTGATCACAGACAACATGCTATTTAACACGGAATCTAAAAATAAATATTAGATTACTATGAATAAATATGGGGAACTAGCACAGTCAGCTCACTATTAAGAGATAAAGTAAGACAGAAAGTAAGTATTTTTCTGACCACCTAGGAAGGGAGGACTTTTTCTCACCTTTAAATAACAAGTGGAAGCCGGGCGGTGGTGGCGCACGCCTTTAATCCCAGCACTTGGTAGGCAGAGACAGGCGGATCTTTGTGAGTTTGAAGCCAGCCTGGTCTACAAGAGCTAGTTCCAGGACAGGCTCCAAAGCCACAGAGAAACCCTGTCTTGAAAAACAAACAAACAAACAAACCGAAAAAAGCAGACTAAATCAGAAGAAAAATGATATAGAAGTCCAAAATAACAAAATTAAAGACTCATAAGTCAATGGCAATACTTGCTATGTGTGTAAAACCATCTTCAGTATATAATGAACAGATACTTCACAGCAGAAGAAATACAAGTGGACAAGAGTGAGAAAAAAGTCCTGACTTCATCAGCAGCCGAAGAAACGGGAGGTAAAATAACACACAGCTTTCCATCTGTCATCAATTTGAGTAAGAGTGTGCCAATTTGCCCATAAGAATCTCAAAGTGTCAAACACATCTACCCTCTGGCCTACTGCAAAGTATTTATCTTAAGTAACAACTTTAGGTGCACACAATCCTATAGCAGTATGTCTATCAATACCCACAAAGGCAAACCTTGGAAACTCGGGCTCCCAGTCTCTAGAAAAGTCAGACATATTTTGGTATATCTATTTAGATAAAACACTATGAAGACATTAAAATATTATAAATACCTTAAGACTATTTAAAAATAAGGTAATATGTAAGTTGTAAAATGTTTTTAAAGCAGAGAAAAAAGCAGAAAGAAACATACAGCAATTTTAAGCAAGTTTTATATATACTATTTTTAATATTTAAATCATCTTCACAAAATACTTCACCACATACTGTTAAAACATAATGCAAAAAAAATCGTTTTTTAAATGTCGTATGTGAAACTGCCATCTTCTAAACACAGGCCTGGTGACCTGAGGCAGGACTGTAAGTTTAAAGCCAGCTTCTGCTGTGCAGTGAGGTCCTGTCTCACAAAGCTAGATTATAATAAAAGAATATTAGCATGCTCGGCGGCACACTGAGTCCTTAGTGATCAGTCATGTTTCTAGTTGCTAATGGACAAACTCAAATGGAAAACAGGCTTTAAAATGTTAAGATTTTGAATCTGCAAAAGAGAACGTTAACAAATAACATTTCCCCAGTACTCACTAAAAGATCTGAAAAAGACGGAACTGTATAATTATGAACCTACTTAAGTGGAATGCTCAATGCTCCCTAGGTGTGTGTGTGTGTGTGTGTGTGTGTGTGTGTGCATCAATGTAATAAAAATAGTAGAAACTATCCTTCTATTGTGAGGTGCATCAGCTACTGCCTGTCTCTACCCTAAGTGTATGTAAGAAGCATAGGAAGAACATACATACACTCAATGGAGTTATCTTCTTATCTGGGGTCTCTTTGCCAGGGATATTTTCTTGCAGGCTTTCCCCTCCTGTAATACTTAACTGACTGCAAATAAACAAAACAGTTCAGTTTACAGCATCTGGGTTTGACTGTGTCTTGTTGTAGTTTAAAATCTGAGAGTTCCTTTAAGGAGAGCTTAGAGAACTGACTGGGATTTGCACCAAAAGCTGAATGATGCTGCAGACGCTTTCCTTACAGGTTCTGTCTCGCCTTTAAGTAACGTGGCAAGCCCTCCATTCATAAACCGAATCTGTCTGGACTGGGGACTGTAGCTCAGTTTGGTGGAGGGCCTTAAACCACAGCGTAATGGCACAAACTTGTAATCCCAGATTTGGGAGGTGGAGGCATGAAATCTATCTGTTAAGGTCAACCTCTACTACATAGAGAATTTGAGGCCAGCCTGGGCTATATGAGATCCTGTCGTTCATAAATATAGATGTGTGCGTTATCTGTAAACGTATATAAAACCTAACACACACATATATGTGAGAGAAGGGCGTGTACGGGAATGTTGTGTGCACACCCCCTTCCCCCAATTTCTGGGTCTGCGTTTTAGGAGCAGAGCCAGCACATTCATTTCCTCCCTTGACTCCTTGAATGGGAAGCTATTAAGCAGAAGCAAAACCTAAAACTTTCTGAGAAAGCCAAGTTGCCCTGGGCTGTTACCCTAGGTTACCCACCTTGGCAACTGTGAGCTGCTACCTCTGGACCTGTTCAATTCCTCTTTCTCAGTAATCTTCCGCAATCCCCGCTCTTTGCCTTTTCCCTTCAGACCTGCGAGAGGGTGCCACGTTTCAGGGGACCTGCTCGTGCCCCCACTCAACCCCGGCCAAGGCCCACCCGCCACCCAGGCTTGCTGAACTTCGACCTGGAGGGACCTCAGTCTTCCCAGGGACGGCTAGGTCCGGCTTCGGGGTGAGGTTGAGCCTCTCACCATCCCTCTTCTTGCGGGTATAAACCCGTCGAGGCCACATGGCCACTCCACCAAAGCCGGAGGGCCCTACACGCCCCATCTTGTCCATCGCCTTATTGAGGAACTGGCCACCCACAGAGCGACGCCCTGCCGCGACGGCCTGTCTTAGTACTACTTTTATAGTCGCAAAGGTTTCTGGGAAGATGGTGGGCGGCTCCGGTCACGCCCTATTGCCGCAAAGCAAAGCCTGGGCTGTGAGAACTGACCCAAGCTCCCTAAGTTTTAAATGCACTTGTGCACGTGCGCGCACGCACACACACACACACACACACACACACACACACACACACGCACGCACGCACGCACGCACGCACGCACGCACGCACGCACGCACCTGTGTCCAGCAGGTCATTGCTTTTAGTGGGAATGACCCAACACCTGTAACTCATACAGTGCTGTTCTGAACACCGCCTTGACACCCCCAACCGCGGAGTTTGGGGTTTCTGTGCTTAAGGAATGAAGATGGGAGTTTAGCCTCACTCAGTGCAGGAAGACAAAGGGCAGATTTGTTAGTGAAGGCTCCATCTGATAAGCATATTGAGCACGTGGCAACCATCTTTTTAGTCTTAAGAAAACGCAGCCTTTGACAATATTGAAAATGCGGTCTGTAGCGATGACATTAGGAAGAGCTCGAAGGCTTTTCTGTGCCTCCCCAATGCTCTGTACATATGAGGACTTTGTTAACCACCACTCTTTTCGTTTGTTTTGTTTAGAGATTCAGTCTGTTAGTGAACCTGGAGCTCACTGATTTGGCTAGACTGCCTGGTTGGCACACTCCAGACATCCTCTGGTCTCTGCCTCTCCAGCAAGGTGCTTACAGATGCACACTGCCCTGTCAGCTTTTCTAAGAAGATACAGGGGATCTGAACTCAGGTCCTCTAGTTTATGTGGAAAGCACTTTACCAGCTAAGCCATCTCTTATCCTGAGATCCCAATGTATGTAAACACAAACTGAATTTTCATAATAAAATTACACTGAGTTTTACAACTGAAAATCAGCCCATGGAAACATTTATAGCAGTCTATTACTCATCAAAATATGACTTTGTAAATAGCAGAGGGATCTTTATGGGCGTTCTTGCCTGCTTAGATGTATTGGTGCTTTGAGTCACTGACTTAGTGTTGGCTGAGCACCTTGCTGCGTTAGGCACTGTCTTGGCGACATGAATAAGTAACAACGGGTCCTTCAGTCAGGGATCTTACAGTCTTGCTGTCCTCTGAGTAGTAATCACAGTCCCAACATTCTCTCTTGAGTCACACCCATAACAAGCAAACAGGCAGTCTCTCATTCAGATACCAAGTCTCCTGGCTCCTCTCATTGCTTTGGGGTACAAACAAACAACCCACTGCAGTTCTTAAATGATGTGTGGGAGCCTTGGAACTCACCTGCCTCTACCTCCTCAGTGCTGGGATTAAAGGCATGCACTACAGTGCCCAACTCCCTAAAGGTTATTCCCTGCCCCCTCCCCTCCCCGAATACAGTTTTATATAGCTCAGGCTGTGTAGCCAAGAATGATCACAAACTTCTGATCTTCCTGCTTCTACCTCCTAAGAGCTGTTATTACTGACAGGTGTCTCAGTACCCAATTATATTCTAGTGGTTCCAGCCTTGGTGCAAACTAGGCAAGCACTCTATTGAGATAGGGACCCATTTCCCCAAAGCCAATGAAAGCATTCACCAAGTGCTAACAAGTAAAGTTTTTAGGAACTAGGACCTGTGAGATGTCTTAGTAGATAAAAACACTTTGTCTTGAGGTTTGGCAAGATGGTTCAGTGGCTTAAGAGCACTTCCTGATATTGGAGAGGATCTGGGTTCACTTCTCGACATTCACATAGATGATTAGAGTAATCTATATCTCCAATCCCAGGGTATCTGATACCTCCTTCTGGTTCCTGTGGTACAATACATACATACAGAGAAAACTCTCATACACATAAATTTTTTTTAAAAAAATCTTTTAAAAGTGTTTTTTTTTGTGCAAAATTGACAATTGCACCCCCAGAACCCACGATATAAGAAAAGAACCAATTCATAAAAATTGTTCTCTGGGGGCTGGAGAGGTGGTTCAGTGGTTAAGCTCTGGCTGCTGTTGCAGAGGACCCAGGTTCAATTCCCAGCACTCATACAGATAAATATAATATAAATGTCTATCACTCCAGTCCTGGGGGATCCCGTGTGTAGGGCCATATTAAAAAGCCCATATTTCTACTTCATATGGCAGCTAGAATTTCAGGTAAGTTGCACCTGCCACACAGGTGGTCACCTAGCCTTCCACACTGACGCCATTCTAAACAAACGGTCAGGATATGCTAATGTTGTCCTGCTCCTTTTTTGTAATTTGGAGGACACCTGGAAAAGAGATGTTAATTCAGCCTACATGACAGAGCTGGCCTACAGAGCAGGAAGATGGGAAGGTGTGACCAAGCAGGCATAGATAGGTGTGGACATGACCTCAGACATTCACCTGGTTACCTCGGAGACAGACTACTAATGAATTTCCCCCTCAGTTTACATGTTGGTATAAAAGCTGTTTGGAGAATATACGCGGGTGAATTTTCAGGATGTGAACTCAGGATTTCATGAGGGATCACTGAGAATCTCCCTCCTGATAAACCCATGTGAGTTGTGTCTTTATTCCCATGCCTCCCTGCTGGTCCAAGAAATAATTTATGGTCTAGGCTGGCACTGGACCCCATGCCCTTTTCTCACCTCCCTGGACACAGACATTCCTACACACAAAATAAAAATAATTTTTTAAAAGTTGCCCTCTTGCCTCCACATGCATGTAGGCACGACACACACTTTCCAGCTGAGGGAACCAAGTCCCAGGAAAACTCATTAAGGCAGGTGGTTGCCATAGGTAGCATAGCTGCCTGGGCATTTGTCTAGCAAACTGGTCATGCTTTCATCCCTCCTAATAGAGAAAGGAAAGAGGCAAGAGCAGTAAGGAGAGGTGCCTGCAGTTCTTAGTGGTAAAGAGAAGGGAAGAAACTTGAGATAGAATGTTTTGTTTACAGCCTCCCCTCGAACCACCCTACAAAAGACAGACTGGAAAGATGGGCTGGTGATTAAGATCACTGGTTGCTCTTCCAGAAGATCAGGGTTTGTAAACCTGTAAACACTGTTTACTCCAGTTCCAGGGGATATGATGCCCTCTATTGGCTTCCATGGGTACTGCACACAGGTGGTGCACAGACTTAACACCAGAACCAAAATAAAATACTTTTAAGGGAAAAGAAACAAGTTCCCCACAAGAAAGTGAGGTAGGCAGAGACATCTCAACTCAGTCATCGCTCTCTCTTCTCCATCTCCAAGAGCAAACAGCCTGTGCAAGTATTCACAAATGAGGCTTCCCGGGAACTTCTTCCACTCGTCCATTTCACTGCTCCCACCATAGGCCCAGAGCACCACTGGCCATGTTCAGGTTCAACACATGTTGAGTTAGACTAGATTAGCAACAGTCAGAGATCTGCACTTCTATGGGGAAACAAGGTTCAGATGTGGATGAGACTTCTGAAGAAGGCTTTTTATTATTATTTTTTTTTGTAAACAACCAGTGTGTGGGGTTTGCAGTCCTTGAAACCCAAAGAGAATCTAATGGCATCATCTGTTTGTTGTGCGCTTGTTTTATTAATGGAGTAATACACTGAGAGGCTTTGTTACAGTGATATCCATGGGTGTCAGGGAGCTAAATGAAAGCAGTTTAGACGTGCTTAGATTACAAGAATGGAAGAAATTACAAAGATAGATAAAAAAAATAAACTATAGCTTTAGATACTGCAGTCATAATTCAGTGAAACATAAATTAGGGCCATGGGGATTTTCCTTTAATAGACATTTCTTGAGCACCTACTGTTGGCTATACTCTTTACACTGAAGCTAAAACCTGAAGCAACTGTCCCAGTGGGGATGGGGCAGAGAGACTATCAACCAATGAATCACTTGGAAAGCTTCTAAGCTTGAGCTTATATTTGTTTTGTTTAAATATGCGTATGTCTGTGCCTGGGTGAGTTTCATGTGTCCCATGTAGATGCAGGAAAGTGTGGAGGCCAGGCTAGGGCATCAGATGCTCTGGAACTGGAGTGACAAGCACAGGAGTTGTGAGCCACGATGTGGATACTAGGGACCAACCCCCAGGCCTCTGTATGAGTACTGAGTACTCCCAACCACTGAGCTATGTCTCTAGCCCTAAAGCTTAATTTTCAAAGAAAAATGGCAGAAGTTGAGCCAAGGCATAGAGGCAGAAGGAGAGTCATTGGTATGATTGGAGCCAAGACTCCATATGGAAGTGGCAGGAGAAGACACAGTAGTCTATGTGAACTGAAGCAGGGAGTCAGAACTTCATTCTGGAAACCATGGGAAGGATTCAAAGAAATAATGGAAAGAAAAGCATTGTGACCAGATTTTTAATTTAGAAAGATGTCATGGCAAAACCTGGGAAAGTGAAGTGGAACCTTGAAGACTGCTTTCATAAAGCCCTGTACTGTTTCAAACCAACAACAAAGGTGGCTTAGACTATACAAATAGTTGTGAGACCAGAGAGAAGCAGATAAAAGCAAATACGTGAGGACAGGATCTGCACAGACTTGACGTGGTAGAGTGAACCATTTTAAGAAATTTTGTCTTTGGCCAGGCAGTGGTGGTGCATGCTTTTAATCCCAGCACTTGGGAGGCAGAGGCAGGTGGATCTCTGAGTTCAAGGTCAACTTGGTCTACAGAGCAAGTTCCAGGACAACTGAGGCTACACAGAGAAACCCTGTCTCGCAAAGAAGAAGGAAAGAAAGAAAGAAAGAAAGAAAGAAAGAAAGAAAGAAAGAAAGAAAGAAAGAATATCTTTCTTTAACTTTATAATTGATTTGACGACATTGTGGAAATGTTAAAGACCATCATCATGATGGAAAAATTTGAGGAGTTATTGTTCTTTGGAAGACTGAAAATTATTTAAATCTAGGACATGTTTGGTAATAGCAAGGTGGATTCCAGCAAAGGCCTGCACAAAGGATAGCCTCTGAGTGTACGTAAGTTGTCCATAATTAATTATGTCTAACTGCTTAAAGTTTGAGAACACTTACAGGTGATGAAGAATATGCTGATGCAAAAGTTTCATGCTTGGGTACTAAATATACCATATAGATGATTATCAAATACATTCCCATGAGGTAATTGCATCATATAAGCACAGAATACAGAAAGAAATTATAAACAATTTTGAGAAATAAAAAACTTTATTTTTTACAAAAGTGTTCATGAGTGCATTTTGTATTTGATGTTCATGCCGTTATAACAAAGCAAACTAAAATATAATTACAGTTAAGGTACATCTATGCATATTTAAAAAGTAATATCTTTAATTCCTTGATTTTCAAAAATTGAAAGTAGAATAAGCAATTCTTCAAAAATAGCCATTTTCCCCTCCCCATGCAATCATTGCAATGATTTAACAAGGAAATGTAAAATGAGCGGTCAGATGAGTGCTTAAGTGGCGTATTACCTCCTGAAAACCCTGTGTGTTTGGGACTAGAGTTAGAAACGCTTGCTTACATTTTCAAATGTGTATCACCTCCGCAGTACAACCATTAACATATTCTCAATGGGGAGATTCTCATTCAGGGACTGGTCCTCATGTTTGCTGATCTCACTCTCTTGGCATTATTTGTAGGTTCACAGGCAGGATTATGCAGCATACTTAAGAGAGAGCTTAAGACTGTCAGGATCCTTTTTATCATTGTAGTGTTTTCTTAAAATAAAAACAGCCAACTTTTAATTGATCAGTTTTACATATTGTTATTCATTCTTTTGTCCTGAGATATTAAGCAATTTTGTAAGGAGTTTGTCTTCATGCAAAAAATATAATTTTCCATTCTTAACATTCATTTTCTAGTATTTTGCATTTTAAATAACTGTATCACACTTGTGCTTAATATATGTAAAACATAAAAAACAATTCTTTTATTATGGCAGAAAAATTAATGACCATTAGTTCTTTTATAGGCAATACAATCAATTTTAAGTGTTGTTTTCAAATTGCTAAAACATTACCTGTCTATAAAACTCTCAATGGAAATTTTGGGGGGTTCCCCTGTTCAAGGTATGGCTACTCCTTGAACCTCTGAGTTTAAGATCCTAATACATGGAGCTAGGCCTGCAGACCACACCCAGTCAGTCTTCTCTGCCACCTGGAGGGGAAGTCTCAATACTACCTCTAAAGACATCCTTTGTGGCAAATGGGGCAATGTATTATAGTGTTTACCCCAATTGGGTTGGTTTGTAAAAAAAAAAAAATGTGAGAATTAGTAACACAATTGAGTGACAAATAGATAAAAATGCCAAACATTTAAGAACATATTTACGATTAAGGAATCAAGTTTCTGTGGCCTCTAGACTTTAAACAGTATACGGTGCCCACTGGGATTATGACAAGTCTTAAGTGCTTAGCCTTTTTCCTATATTGGTTAAAGAGAAACACTAACTTGTTTTTCATCACCTGCGATAAGATTGAGAAATCTGAAACAAGGAGTTTGTCATTGATAACATACTGTTTCATTTCTTTTTTGTTACAAAGTCAAGTAGTGTTTCACAGAGGAGCAAGAGGACATGCGATGAACTTAAGGCCCACTGTCACTTTCTAAGCACATCTGCGCCCTCCCATAAATAGCCCCCACACAGATTGGGAAGTTCAATAGAAACACAGAATCTTTTGAGAAACAAACAACAAACAAAGGTTGTTAACAATTAATCACATCTAACTGCAACAAAGAATAAATATAATAAGGATAAGTTTTTCAATTGTTTGCTCAAATTGCACTGTTCAAAAATTCTGCTGGAATCAAAGCCAACTATGAGATTTTCGTCAAGTAGTCAGACAATGGAAAGCAGCTTCTTTTATTTGATGTGCAAAATTCCTTGCCCTTAAAATAATATGAGTATCTAATTCAGGTAATGGTCTTCAATTTTAATTATCAAATATGTGTGAAGTATCTAAAGAGCCTGTGCTTCTCACATGCGGCTCTGGATGTGTTATCTGTCTAGTCAGAAATGTCTTTCAAATTTACTTCACCCTGGGAGCAGAGCTCAGGGGCGCAGTGCTTGCTGAGCATGTGCAAGGCCCTGGTTCTGATCCTCCACACTGTGAAAGACATTAATGTGAACAGAATCTGATCATTTATTCAAAGCCAAATTTATAGGTGCAACATTGAGTCTTCAGAGAAATTATACCCAAGGAATGTACCTGAATTTTTAAAAAGTACCTGAATAACTACGTCATTTAAAGCTGAGTTCAAGACTCAACATGATTGAAACGTGTGAACCAACATTGATATAGACCATCCAACAGGCCTGCACAATGATGCAGGTTCTGATTGATAGCGTTCACTTACAAACAGGTTGGGACCATCCAATAGGCCTGTGTGATCATGCAGGCTGTGCTGACAACATTCACTTCCAAACCATGCTGGAAACCTCTAGGGCTAAGGAGTTCTTGTCCTGCCACACTGATTATATATCTACGTGGAAAGATCACGCGAACTTCATGAATTCTTCATATACTTTGAGAGTCCTGTTCCATCAGAGGAGAGAGACTTCCCTAGGGGCTTGCCCTCCTCCAAGCATACAATTTGAGCTGTCCATGTAATCGAGGCTTTTAGTGACATCAGAATCTTGGCATCTAGATTCAGGATGCATCAAATATGTGGTACAATTAAGGTTTAATGGTCAAACTTAGTAGCATATAGAGAATCTAAGAATGGAATTATACCATTAGCAGGTCTTTTTCTATGTTGGCCTTAAGTAGTTTTCTAGGAAAATTCTGAAGAAGTGCTTCCACATCGTGTCATTGAAGAGTTATTTCATTCAGAAATAGCATCTACTCCTCCTCATGTCTGCCTTTACAGTCATATAAAAAGAAAGCAAAAATGTTCAGAAGTTCAGCCATATTGAGTTTCCCAGACTTGGTATAGACATATTAAAGATGGAAATGGGGAAGACTCTAGCAGGAACACAGGTACACGAACTGTCACCCACCCTGAGAAATCACTGAGTTCCTTCCCCTAAGTGTCTGCCAAGAATCCATTTGCTGCAGTCAACAGACATCTTTTGAACTTCGTTATGGTAAGAAGTCCATAAATACACACATAGAATCTGTACATAGATTCTGGATATTTCAGTGAGCTTGAGAAATGAGAAAATGTGCTGAAAGACCTTTGGGAATTGATAAATAAATATAATATTTTAAAAAGAACATCTACATTTTCATTTTTTTTAATAAATAAAAGTAAAAATCAGAGGGAAGGCTCTTTCATCAACAGGGATGGGAGTCAGGTCACGTGTGAACTATCATGTTTTGTTTGGGCATGACTTCCTACTTCCTGCTCTAAGTTTTGAGTCTGATCTAACTGTGATCTTTGTCAGTTATTTAATGAGGTAGTCCACATTGCCTAGACATTCGCAGTATCTAGTTAATATTCCACAAATAATTAAGTACAATATATCAGTTATGTTTTTTTTCCTTTATGTTTAATGGAATTCTGTGAACATTGAGAATATATTACTTTTAGTGGTACACAGTTCTTGAGAAAATGTCTTGATTTGTTTTTACATTGCCATTTGTGATATTTTTTAGCAGCTTGCTACAATATCATTTAATAAAAATAAAGTGTACTTGGTGATGGTAGAGAAAATATTGTTAGAGACGTCTTGGGTCAGGAAAGGCTCAGTCGCAAGGGTGCTCGTTCATTTTCAGCTGCGTCACTCAGCTTCCTGTCTTTCGGGAATAACTGTAATATTGCTGCGAAGTTCATTGGACCGAGTAGGACCCTCCGTGAGCTTCACATGGAGGCTGAGTAAAGCTCTTCGATGTGTTTTTTGAAGTACTCTCTCAGCTCGGGTCTCTTAGCCTTTAGTGTTGGTGTCAGCAAACCATTTTGAACTGAGAACATGTCACAATGGATGTGAATGGCTTTAACCTAAAAATTAAATGCAGAATATATCTTTAATAGGAATAAAACACAGAATTTATAGCATTTGTGGTAAAAATAAACAGGCGTAAAGGAATAGGGATCCTCCTGACTTTATCACACCATGCTAAGTCAAAATTAGATTCAAAGACGTTTCAGCCCATTTGATGTGTCTGAAAGCCACCCTTTCCTCTTGTCACCCGCTCATCCATCCATTCAATCACTCAGCAACTCAAGAGACACAAACAGGTTGCTTGTTCTGCTAGGCACTGAGAATACAAGGAGGATCTTAAATACCAACACCCGCAGTGGTGTAAGTTAGCGTTTACAGAGCAGATTGAAGGACACTGGGAAATTCTTAACATGATGTACAGAAAATGAAGAGCACAGATCTGAGTTAGGGAAGAGTGAGGTATAGTCAGGAAAGGTTTTACAACCAGGTGAGAATTAAAAAAATAGCAACAGTTGAGGCTGGGGATGCTTCTTAGCTGGTGGAGTGCTTTGCCTACCATGTATGATCCATGGGTTTGGTCTCTAATATCTTATAAAACCAGAATGTGGTGTCACATAGCCAGAACTCATGAGGTAGAGGCAGGAGGACCAGCAGTTCACCCTTGACTATACATCAATTTCAAGTTCAACTTAAGATACATGAGACCCTATCATAAACAAATAGTCAGACAGAAAATGGGAAAATGTGGGTACAGGAGGGTACCACAGGCACAGTCAGTCCTCAAGAACAAAACCAGCAGTTGAGAAGATACAGGGTTTCCAAAGCGATGGCTAAGTGGCTTCTTATTGTTACATAAGAAAGTCAAGTGTGGGAGGAATGAGACTGAAGGCATAGACAGCCCAGTGGTGGAGAAGGTCAAATTTTATCCCAAACACAAGAGGAAAGGACTGGAGAGGCCTAAAGAGTGCAGTGCACAGGCTCACATGCCCTGTAGAAAGAGGTCTCCCAGAAAAACTGAAAGATGGCTTTGGGAAGAGCTAAGAATGGAAGGATATGTTCCATTTGCTGGAAACAAGAACAATAGTCTGGCAATCTTACCAAAAGCAATATACAAATTCAATGCAATGCCCATCAAAATCCCAGAAAAATTCTTCATAGTCCTCGAAAGAACAATACTCAACTTCATATGGAAAATCAAAAAACCCAGGATAGCCAAAACAATCCTGTACAATAAAAGAACTTCTAGAGGCATCACAATCCCTTCAAACTCTACTACAAAGCTACAGTACTGAAAACAGCCTGGTATTGGCATAAAAACAGACAGGAGGACCAATGAAACCAAATAGAAGACCCAGATATCAATCCACACATCTTTGAACACCTGATTTTTGACAAAGAAGAAAAAAATATCAAATGGAAAAAAAGAAAGCAAATTTAACAAGTGGTGCTGGCATAACTGGATATCAACATGTAGAAGTATGAAAATAGACTCATATCTATCACCATGCACAAAACTCAAGTCTAAATGGATCAAAGACCTCAACATAAAGCCAGCCACACTGAACCTTATAGAAGAGAAAGTGGGAAGTACACTTGAATGCATTGGCACAGGAGACCACTTCCTAAATATGACCCTAGCAGCACAGACACTGAGAGAAACAATTAATAAATGGGACCTCCTAAAACTGAAATGCTTCTATAAAGCAAAGGACACGGTCAACAAGACAAAATGACAGCCTACAGAATGGGAAAAGATTTTCACTAACCCCACATCAGAAAGAGGTCTGATCTCCAAAATATTCATAGAACTCAAGAAATTGGACACCAAAAGAACACATAATCCAATAGAAAAAATGAGTATAGATGTAAACAGAGAACTCTCAACAGAGGAATCTAAAATGACTGAAAGACACTTAAGGAAATGTTCAACATCAGAGAAATGCAAATCAAAACAACTCTGAGATTTCATCTTATACCTGTAAGAATGGCCAAGATAAAAATCACTGATGACAACTTATGCTGGAGAGGTTGTGGGGAAAAGGGAACACTTCTGCATTGCTGGTGGGAATGCAAGCTTGTACAACCCCTTTGGACGTCAGTGTGGCGATTTCTCAGAAAATTAGGAAACAACCTTCCTCAAGACCCAGTAATACCACTTTTGGGTATATATCCAAAGAATGCTCAGTCATGCCACAAGGACATGTGCTCAACTATGTTCATAGCAGCATTGTTTGTCATAGCCAGAACCTGGAAACAACCTAAATGCCCCTCGACTGAAGAATGGATAAGGAAAATGTGTTACATTTACACAATGGAGTACTACACAGCAGAAAAAAATAATGACATCTTGAATTTTGCAGGAAAATGGATGGAGCTAGAAAACATTATTTTGGGTGAGGTAACCCAGACACATAAAGACAATTTTTACATGTACTCACTCATAGGTGGTTTTTAAACATAAAGCAAAGAAAGACAGCCTACAAACCACAATCCCAGAGAACTTAGACAACAACGAGGACACTAAGAGAGACTTACATAGATATAATCTGCATGGGAAGTATAAAAAGTCATGATCTCCTGAGTAAATTGGGAGCATGGGGACCTTGGAGGAGGGTTGAAGGGGGGGAGGGGAGAGGCAGGGAGAGGTGTAGAGAAAAATTTTGTAAAGCCCAATAAAAATCAATAAAAAAAAAAAGACAATAGTCTACATCAGTAGTTCTTAGCTCTCCTAACGCTGCCACCTTCTAATACAGTTTCTCATGTTGTGGTGACCCCCAACCATACAATTTTTATTGTTACTTGGAACTGTAATTTTGCTAATGTTATGAATTATAATATGCATATATAATTATAAATATCTGATATGCAGAATATCTGATATGCAGACCCTGTGAAAGGATTGTTTGATCCCCGAAGGCGTTGCACCCATAAGTTGAGAAGTCCTGTTCTACACGTAGTGTGGAGACAGACACAGAGATAGCTGAACAGTTCAGAATGAATTGGAGACATGGTGACAAGATGCAATATGGAGGGAGGCTGCTGTGAGGACTCTGGGAGTCTGCTTTAGATGGCTTCCTAGAGACACTGTAGTCTGTCTGCACTAAGAGTGCAAAAAGCAGGGGGAACACAATGAGCTAAACAATGTTCTGCTGAGGACATTTTTGTTTTTTGAGACAGGACCTCATGTAGCTCAGGCTGGCCTTATTCACTGGGTAGCTGAGCATCATCTAGAACATCTGATCCCCTTCCTTTCTCCTCCTCCCCGGTGCTGAGGCAACAGGTAGACATCACTACACCTGTTTCTGCAGCGCTGTGGGTCGAATCCAGGGTTCTGCGTGTGCTGGGCAAGCACTCTACCAATTGAGCTACATCCCAGCCCATGCCCTGGACTTACATCAGGTCTTTTAGAGTGGGGCACGGAGGGATCTACCAAGCATTCTCACTGCTGCCTTCTATGAGGCAGAGCCAGGCTCCTCAGGCCAAAGCTCTTTGCAAGGTGAAGCGAGTACACAAAAGGATGGAGGGTTGGTCCACGAGTGTCTCATAGAGCTTCTGCCATGTTGGCTTCCAGCAGGAAGACTCCCAGGCAGTTCTCTGAGAATATTGTATCTGAACACTGGAGTGGTACAACCTCTAAGAAATTGTGTCCTCCTAAATGGGACCAAATTGACTTTTTTTGTTTAATGAGTTTAATAACTCATATTATTAAAGAGTGAGCTAGGCTAAATAAACATCACTGTAATATATACTTTAAAATTATATCAAAATGTATGTGGTGAAATACAGACTCAGATTCAGGAATAGCCTTATAACCAATATTCATTGAGCATATACCATGTGCCAGGTGCTATGTTATATATCAGGGATAGGAAGAAAAACAAGTATCTCTCACTCACAGGGATCCTCCACTCAACGAGAGATGCCAGAGTCGGGCATAACTACTACATGGCCGAGCACAGGGAGCTTCTCTGTTTTCCATTCCCCACTGTCCCCTGTGCTAATAGAACCCTGATCTAGTTTGGGTCCAGAAGACACACGAGGACAGTCCTGCTCTCGGATTTCTCAGCTCTGCTTTGAAGCTACAGGATAGCCATGAGATCTGTATTTGGTCTAAGAAAGAAAACTTTTTTGCTTCCCTAATAAAAAAGCTCAGACATGGCTGCCTCCACCTCCTCTCCTCTTCCTTAACTGAACGTGACTGTTGCAGCCACCTTGCCACCATGGGGTGAAAAGTCAGCATGATAAGAGAATAGAGAGAAGCAGAAAGACAGGAGTCTATGTCTTTGAGGTCCTGTACCTACCTGGGACCATCCATCTTTCCACTGATGCAAAGGAGGAAAACCCAGCAGAGTGTCAGCCAGCTTTTTCTGCGTGAGTTGACTACACTTCCTTCCGACACACCACATCCCTTAGGCTCGGCAGTATTTGAACTGTGTTTCATTTTATATTTCTTTTCATTGTTATTACCAAAATACTGGACAGAAACTATTTAAAGGAAGACTAGTATCTCCTGGATCACAGTGCTGGAGGGACTGAGTCCCTCATGGAGGAAACACAGTGGTCCCACCGGTGACAGAAGGAAAGAGGAGGCAGCTTTGTTCACATGGTGGCAAGCAGAAAACAGAGACTTAGACCAGGGCAGAGGCGTTTGTGACCTTCTAAGATCACAGGGACCTACTTCTGCCAGTCAGGTCTCGCTTCTTAAAAGCTCCCTGACCTTCAAAATAGGTTGGGAATTGAATGTTCAGAACATGACCCTGTGAGAGACAATTCACAACTAATCCTAACAGACGAGGCTCTTTAAAAAGGGATGTTTGAAGGTGAACTTTGAAGAACAAGTAGGCTCTGGCCAGATGTGCACAGGGAGACTGGGGTTGGAGCAGGCTGCTCTGTGGCCCTAGCATGTGCTCAGGCGGAGGGAATGGAGCCCACATCTCCCCAGCTACTACAAGTGTGGGCTGGAGCATGTGGTACATATAATCTACAAGAGGCAGAACTGTAAAGAGCAGTACATCTTCCTGGAAAATTTGAAGGTAATTCTTGACATAATTTTTAAATGCCAGCAAGCTGAACCAGATTAAGATGGATCAAGAGGTTGGAGAGATGTCTCTGATATTAACAGTGCAGCATGCCAGCAAGTTGCTATTTAGAGGTGACAAAGAATTCTTTGGTCAAAAAACAAAACAAAACAAAACAAAACAAAAAACCAACAACCCCAAAACCAAAAAAAAAAAAACACCCTTCATTCTATTCATTGAATTTTTAATCCCAAAACAAAACAAAGAAAAAACCAAACTAAAGCTAAACAAAACAAAAATCCTCAATTACAAGAGAAGACACACCCCCCTGCAGTCAGGCAGTGATGGAGCACACCTTAATTGCAGCACACAGGAGGCAGAGGCAGGCAGAGCTCAGTGGGTTCGAGGCCAGCCTGGTCTAAAGAGTGAGTTCCAGGACAGCTAGGGCTGTTACCGAGAAACCCTGTCTCAAAAAAACAAAAACAAAAAACAAAACAAAGATCTCTCACAATACTATACTTCTGGCTTTTAAAAGAAACTCTGGAATTTTAACCTATATTTTCATTAAATAAATGTCAAATTTTTCAAAGCTAAGCACTAATAGGCTCATCCTTATCTCTAGGAAACTTGTGCAAATGAAGGATGACCCTGACTTAGGCTTCTTTTTATGTCGAGCTCAGTGTTTGAGTAGATTCAGGGCGTGCCAGGAGGGAGGAAGCAGCGTGCTGAAGCTGCTGGTGCAGCTGCCCCGGCCGGCAGTTACATGTTGCCAGGACTTCTATCTGGATACTCAATTTAAATGGCTGAAAAATCAGAGGCTCTTGCCTGAGATGGCTTCATAGAGTGTTCCAAAATCAAGTTCCCAGAACTAGGGATGTGGTTCAGCCAGTAAAGTCATCGCTTTACAGGTATGAGGACTTGGGTTAAGGCCCCAGAACCCATGTTTAAAAAAAAAAAAAGGAGGGAGATGTGGTGTTACATGCTTGCAATCCCAGCAATGGGGACAGGAAGATCCCTGGGGCTTGCTGGCCATCTAGTGTAGTTCCAGGCTAATAAAAGACCCCATGTCAAGGGAGGCAGATGACATTCTTGCAAATAACACCGGAGGTTGTCCTCTAAGTGCTATACACATGTGGACACAGTACACCCTCACGTACATAAACATTCATAAGAATGTCATTAAAAGGCTAAGTTCCTGTAATTGAAAACTCTCTCAATTTGGCTTGCTACTCAAAACAGAAAGGATTTCTCAGGACAAGGACTGCAAGTCTTTGTTCCTTAAAAAATACAACCTGCTCCCCTCCGTGTGTTATCACACATAAACCATCCCAAAACACGTGAAGTTGTAACAGGTCCCAAGGGAGAAGTTTGGGATACTGAAAAGCAGGAAATATACACGAGCTCCTTCCCAGGTGGTATGACATGGGGTATGAGAGTCAGGGATAGGAAGGTTGGGGTGGGATAGAGACAAAGAGGTTTGTGGAGGTGGGGGTGAAAGACGGGAAGGCAGGAATGTCAGGTGGTTAAGGATGGGGAAGTTAGAGAGATTTGAGCTCTGGCCCCAAACCAACAGGAGAGCACGTTTTATGTAAAATGTCACAGAAGCTCTACTTTTTTAAAAATGGAAATTACAGGGCTGGAGAGATGGGTCAAGGGTCAAAGGCACTTGCTGCTCTTGCACAGAGCTAGGACTTGGTTCCCAGCACCTCCATGGTGGCTCATAACCATCTATTATGCCAGTTCCAGGGTTTCTGACACCCTCTTCTGGCCCCTGTGGACTTTGCATGTGCATGGTACACAGACATATATACACAGGGAAAACAAACACATAAAATAAACATGAATAACTTTTAAAACCCTTTTTAAGTTTAGGAACCACCGTTTGGTGGTGAAACTTTTTAGATTTATTCATTTGGGTTCTTTTGAAACATAGTCTTGGGTAGTTTGGGATGGTCTCCAGCTCCCTGTAACTAAGGACGGCCTTGATCTCCCTGCTTCCCCATCTTGGGATAGCAGGGACACACCTCCCTACTGCTCTCCCACCTTCTTTTGTTTATGAAGTTACTATAATTTTTCCAAGGAGATGCAAAGACTAGGCTAACATGTCTGCAGCCTGGCTGCCATCTTCTGATTTCCCAGTGGTACATGGTGGGGGGGGGGGGGCGTTCAGTCCAGGAGCAGCAGGGAATGCAGCTGTGGTGGCAGCAGCCACAGAAGTGCAGAGGGAACTACAGGATGCCTCTTAGGTGGTGTGGAGGCTGTGAGGGGACAAGGGCTCAAGGGGAAGCATGATCGAGTCAGCAGCCCTTCCACCCAGATGCCTGCGGGGCTGCCCTGCCTGAACTTGTACCACCAGGTTCAGCCCCACAAAGAGGGTCAAACAGGTCAGAGGCCTGAATCCAGCTGGCAATTCTGTCCCTCAGTGAGCAGATCAGAGCTACACCGCTACCAGGAGCTGCCCTGGGTCCATTTGCATTCTCCACAAACACCCATACAACCGACGTGAGTGACCCAAAGTCTGGGCGGTGGATAGAAAGAAAGAAGGAAAGAAAAAAAGGAAGGAAGGAAGGAAGGAAGGAAGGAAGGAAGGAAGGAAGGAAGGAAGGTAGGTCAGACAATTGTCAATGATAACTTAAACTGTGGGCAACAGACTTTGGGCTTTTTCAGGAGAGAGTCAACAATAAGGCATGAATTCATTTTGTGAAGCAATTATATGCTTTCCATAAAGTTGTCTAATCATGAGTGTATTACAAAAGAGAATATTTGTCAGGTGTGGTGGCACATGCCTTTAATCCCAGCTCTTGGAAGGCAGAGGAAGACAGATCTCAGTGAGTTCAAGGCCAGCCTGGTCTACAGAGCGAGTTCCAGAACAGCTAGAGCTGCTACACAGAGAAACCCTGTCTTGAAAAATCAACAACAAAAAGGATTCTTAAATCTTCATTTATGTCCATAAAGCTGATTTTCCAATTTTATTTATTTAACGTGTGTGAGTGTTTTGCCCACATGTATGTCTGTACATCACATGCAATGCTGTGCCTGTGGAGGCCAGCAGGGGGCATCAGTACCCTGGAGCTGGAGATACAGACAGTTGTGAGCCTCCATGTGGGTGCTGGGAATTGAGCCCAGGTACTCTGGAAGAACAACTCTTAGCCACCGAGTCATGTCTCTAGCCTCATGTGCATGTGAGAATGTATGTGTGTGTGTATGTATGTATGTATGTATGTATGTATGTATGTATGTACATTTATTTTTTGAGACAGTGTCTCTCACTGCAGCTCTGGTTGGTCTGTAACTTACTATGCAGGCTCATGGGGATCCACTTGCCTCTGTTTCCTGAGTGTACTACCATGCCTGGCTCTTTCTAACTTTTAATACATTTTATAGAAGAAATAAGAAAGAAAATGCCTAACATTAGCTTTTTTATTCTTGAAACTTGTTACCAAAATAAGATTTATAGAACTTTCATTAGAAGAACTTGTAACATTTAAACATCGCATTGGAGTGTAATATCCCCAAAGTCTCTATTTATGTCATCTCATGAGAACGTGAACCAGGAGCTGGAGAAATAATTCCTTGGTCACGAGCACTGGCTGCTCTTACTGGGCTCCATTACTAGCACCCACACGCAGTTCACAGCTAATTGTCGGAAACTTCAGTTCCACAGTATCTGGCGCCCTCTTCTGGCCTCTTGAGAGTACTGCACACACATAGTGAATGGGCACACATACAGGCAAAACACCCATACACATAAAACAAAAATATATAAGCTCTCAATTTTTTTAAAAAGCAACAACTACAAAACCATAAACTTGTGCATGTATGAAGAACCATAGTACTTTCAGTTTTTCAAAGGTATTAACTCAAGTTTGCTTGTAGATAATAAACCCAAAATAAATAATTTAAGATTAAAGACAGAAAAAAAGAAAAATAAAACATTTCTATGAATCAGGAAAATGATAAATCCACCCCTAAATTGATTCAACAACTATCCCTTTCAATAAGAAGAAATACGGTATGATTAAGAAGAGGTCCACTGGTTAGAAGTTGAAAAAAAATCTATTGTGTCAAAGTTCATGGTCTATGCAAATCAATGAGGCACACAAATACTAAGAACATTATTAAATGAAAATTAAATGTGCTTAAATATCTGTTAGTCAGCTACATTGTTTCATTGTTGATGGGATATTTTAAGAACAACCTGTCTACTAGTAAAATACATCTTTCAAAGACCTCTGTAAGTCACATGGCTGACCTAGTCCTTAGAATTGCATGGTTCTGGACATTGTCTCAGTAAATACATTTTTTAAATTCAAAGTTTAGTGCAATCAACCCAACTCAATAAATTTTAACTACTAAAGTTTACATAGGATGACTTAGATTCTGGACTTAGTTATGCTGTTCTTTGTGTTTTGAGCTAACCCTTAATTGCCTCTTTTCCCCACCTTGAGATAGAGTTTCTCTACATAGCTCAGACTGGCCTTGAATTTCTGATCCTCCTGTTTTAACCTCCCAGCTCTGGGGCTGCAAATGTGGGCCACCATCCCTGGCTGAACTGTTTTGGTTTGGGCTTGTTTGTTTGTTTGTTTGAAACAAGGTCTCCTGCAGCCTCAGTTGACCCGGAACTTGCTTTGTGTTTGGAATGGCCTTGAACTTCTGATCTTTCTGCGTCTACCTCGCCTGTGCTAGAATTATAAGAGCACACGGCCTCCATACCTAGTATGTGTGGTACTGGGGATCAAACCTAGGACTACATACTAGACAAGCACTTTGACAGCTAAGCCACACCTCAAGCCTCTGCCCATTTGTTTTTGAAAAGGGAAAAGGCCAAGACAAAAATGGACTGTGGATCAACTGGGACAGCTGCTGTGAAGGAGGGGAAGGGGGGCCCATGTTTGGAGCATACCTTCCCCTGGGCAGGAGCCCTGCTGCTTGTTTTGCTATGGTCAGCTGAGGCTACATGCTAATTCTGTGCCGGGGAGGATGCCACAGAGCAGGGAATGAGGAGAATGAGACCAGAGAAAACCAAGATGTAACAACTTTGGTGATAAAGCTAAAGACCTCTGGGATGTCACATGACTTTCCTGCATATGAGTTTACCATAGTGAGGGCAGATTATTCGAGCAGAAAGGGCATACAAAAAGTCAAGATCGCTTGCTTCTCATTAATGCTCTAACCAAAGGCAACGGAGAACAGAACAGTGGAATTTTAATTGAAGGTTTCTTCTAAAATAACCTTAAGAATATCACACACGTGTGCATACACACACACACACACACACACACACACACACACACACCATCCTCTCAACCCCTCCCACGCCTATCCCTAATGCCAGTGTGCAGGGTTTTATCATTCTGGTGCTAGTCATGCATCCTAGCACCAACAGAGGGCGTGTGGGGCTCAGGAATTCACAAGGCTGTCCCCAGGTGGCTCAGAGTCTGTCCTTCAAATCACCCCAGACTACAGGGTCTGGAATCACTCAGGGGTAGCTCCTGGACCACATGGACCTGTGATCTAGCCACACAGATCCCCATTAAGGAAGAACAACAAAATAAATCCTACCAAATTTGGAGACTGAAATAATCATAGTGGCAAAAATGGACCTTCTACTCTAAAAAGCAAAGTCAGCAGCAGGAACACTTCATACTCAGCTTTGGCTGTCCTAAAGTAGCTACTGACAAATGAAAGCTTGTTTCTCAAATTGGCTTAACTGACACGTAAGTTTCAAGAGGAAAACAATGTCAAACATGGAAACTATTTTAGATTTCTTCATCTTGAAATTAAGAAATTAAAATCATAGCTGGGTGTGGTAGGTTGCTCATGCCTGTAATCCTAATACTTGGGAGGCTGAGACAGGAGGATTGCAATGGGTTCAAGACCATCCTGGTTTATGTGATATGCAGCAGGCCAGCCTGTCCTGTTCTAAAACTACTATAGCATGAGACCCTGTCCAAAACCAAGAAAAACAAGAATAAAAAAGAAAAATTTTAAAAATCTTTGTACCTAGACATTTTAATTTCAGATTAAACATAAGAATTGTACATTTAAAACCAATTTAAAAATAGTTCTACGCTATCATCAAACCAGCATACAAAATTTAAAAATTCTCCTAAGCCTTGTAGATTTCTCATACTATATTTGTGGGACATTTTTTAATGGAAAACATTTGTTTGTTAGTTTTTGAGTGTCTCTGCAGAGCTCTGGCTGTCCTGGAACTTGCCATGTAGACAAGACTGGCCTTGAACTCACAGAGATCTTCTTGCCTCTGCCTCCCACATGCTGGGATTAAAGGTGTGCCCAGCATGCTTGGTAAAAAGCAATTATTGAAAAAAAACTTTGTTCTATTTCTCTCTGTGTATCTCTCCCTGTCTCTCTGTATGAATGAATATGAACGCTCATGAGCGGAGTTCAGAGGTCAACTTTCAGGAGCTGGTTCCCTCCGTCCATCATATGGGACTCAGGCACTGAACTCAGGTCACCCAGTGTGGTAAGAAGCACCTTTGCTTGCTGGGCCATCTCACGGTCATCCCCTGCCCACACCACAAAATTATGAAATGCTGACTTTATAAAAGACAATTATTTCAGAATCTAAGGAATGAAAATGTCTATCAGTATATTACTATTTTCTGCTCGGAACCTTTTTCTCTGTGGCTTTTACTCAAGCGCATAGATGATACATGAGGTAGGACTGAGCATGCTCAGTGCTGAGTCTAGCTACAGTAGGTCTCAGGGGAACTGAGTGTCCTTTCTTTGTGGGTGCCTTGTTTCCTCCTCTTTTGCAGGAGGCCACTGGGCTGGTAGTAAGTAAGTACATAAGAAAGTAAGCTGCCAAGAAGGCAGTATCCACAAAAGTAAAAATAAGGTAGGGCACTTGGGAGCCCAAGCAGGCCCACGTGGTCTTCCAGAGACAGCAAGGCTTCTATTTCAGCCTTACGATCGCCTGCGGTTGTAGGGACAACAAGCACAGTCTTACTTGTCCAGTGACCTATTTTAGTTCAGGAGCAGGCAGTTGCAGTTGGCTTGAAACAGGCCTTTGGGAGTCTGTTGGTATCTAGTCTCCTAGCGGGCCACATCACAGAGGAGAGAGTCTAGGGCAGGGTCACCGTGTTACGATGCAAAGGGAAAGAATGGGTGTGGGGAAGATCACAGTTACCTGTTCAAAAGAATGAAGTCCGCTTTCCTTCCCCAACATCACCAAGTCATCCAGAATGGCTTTCTTCAGCTCCTGAATTGAACCATGAAAGCAAAACAATAAGAATGCATTTCAAAATGGGGATAGAAGGGATAGGGTTTTGAATTAAGGTTAACCAGTGATGGAGCAGACGCATGCTCTCTCAGTCCCTTCCCTGTTGAGGGTAACCTGGTGCCATGCCAATACCTATCTCTCACCAGGAGAGGAAGAGGTGCAAATGACCAAAGAGGTCAATGTGTTAGGGCATGCTTTATTCTAAGTGTTCTTTTGGTCAGCCTGGCAGTGCTGCCACCCCATGCAAGCTCAGGGTTCAGCGAGGGAAAGTGGAACCAGAGACACCAGCCTATGTCTACTGCTGAAACATGGAACGACAATCCTCCCTAGACATATGCCATAAGGCAGTTCCGTGACGGTAGGAGAGATGGATGCTCTAAGCAGGAAGAACAGGGCTACTGTTTCCATTCTATCACTATCTCTTAACTCAGTGCACATGAGATCTGCCTTCTCTTGGCAAGGCTCAGAAAGCCTGTGTTCACATCTGACTCTTCTGTGACCCATCTGTGTCCTGGGATCTGTGTCCTGGGACAAATCACCTCCTCTTAGACTGCTCCCTTTCAGGCCAGGGAATGAGAAGGCTAGATAAATTGTGTGGTGGCCCCTGGACCTAAGGATTTAATGGTTTTCTCAATTTCTAAAAAGAAAACAGGAATAACTTCAGCAACTACAAAAAGGCACATGCCTGGTTTAGGGTCCTACCATGTGTAAAGTAACACCAGACACTCTGTACGCATTTAAATTTCACTGTCACCAGCTTTCCTGTCCCCTCATTATGTGACTCATAAAATGCTCAACAGCCTGTCAGGAAGCACCTGGGGGTACAGACCTTATTTTTGCAAAGCTCCTGGAAGGTCCCTTTGATTCCTTTCTTCTGGGCCCATGCAGGCATGACTTCAGGGTCGGGCACAACAATGCCAACCAAAAAGGCCTACAAAGCCCACCAGAAAACACAGTCAGGACACAAGCTTTTAGAGTTCTCATTTGTGGTCTGGCATTAAAACTAATCTCTTGGTATTCTCAGACTCCACCCTTTCCTAAAAATAAGTCTTCCGTTATGAAACATTTGTTCAGAGGTTATAAAACACATCCACCAGGGTGCCACACAGTCCTGGCTGATCGCTTCTGACATGGGGCTGCTCAATGGCTAAGCAGTTGATTAGTATGCTTGAGGAATGGGTTCAAGCTCTAATACCAAAAGTCAAAAATCAAACACACACACACTCATATACACCAGACATATATACACACATAATATACACACATACATACACACATATACACATGCATACACACATACATACATACTCACATATACATACACACACATACACATACACACACATACACACACATACACACACACACACACACACACACACACAATTTCTGATATATCCCCCTGATTCTCATGTCAATCTCAGATCTGCACATCTTGGAGGATACTAATCAAACAGCTTTATTGATCCAAAGTCTGCAAGTCAAACACATTTCCCAGAACTTCAGAACTACTTCAAAATTATTTGTGAAGAACTGTTTTAATTTTTCTGGCTATTCTTTAAAAGTGATTTAAGGTTTAATTATATAAGCAAATGCATAGGATAGAATAGTCAATAACTCTAATATCACATAATTGTTTTTGGTTTTGCTGACTATGATCTAAATGATATTGACCGGAAACATTTTAGTACTGATAAGTGATATTATCATTGGTACATTCCTTGCAACACTATACCCATTTACCTGTACAATTTAGTTGCATAGCAGGGCTTAGAGGGTGGTGTATTTCAGAGGCATACTGTCTGGTTAGTATGCAGGAAGAGGAAGACCCTGAATTCAACCCACAGCAACACGTGCGCGCGCACGCACACGAACACACACAATCAGAAAACACAAAATTACTGAATTTTTATTTAATATCTTGCCTCAAGAAATTTACCTCCTTTGGAAGTTAGTGAAAATATGCTAAAATTAGTAGAAATGTTTGTTTCTGTGCCTTCAAGCAACTCATTTGCCTTAATTGCAATTAACCAAACCCTAAGTAATCAAGATTTCTTCTGTATTTTTGCTTTGAGGCTGAGACTGGACTCAAACTCATGATCCTTTTGCCTCTGTTCCTGCATGTTCTGGTTCTGTGTGGTGCTGGGCACAGAACCCAGGACTTCCTCCTGCATACCCGGCAAACACTTTACCCAGTGAGCTAGACTCTCAAGCTCCACAATTTCTCTTTTCTAAAGAATTTTCCCCTCTTGACCTAAAATGCATGGATGAATCCTGGCAGTTTGCTAGAAATCACAACCTAATCTGGATTTCTCAGCAGGCCAGTATGCGCAGAAGGGCTGGAGAACCACCACTCACCTTTAAGCTGTCCCCATGGACATAGACTTGTGCCACAGGCTCACTCCGGATGTAGATGTTCTCAATCTTCTCTGGTGCAACGTATTCCCCTTGAGCAAGTTTAAATATGTGTTTTTTCCGATCGATGATTTTAAGTGTTCCCTCCTGTGGAGTTGAACAGACAGCGTCCTAGGAAAGCACTCCCATTTCCAAGCTGGACCCCTGCCTCCTCAGTGTAGACTCACCCTGTGTACCCCAGCACAAGCTGCTCCGCTCTGTGTTACAGAGATGTTGCATGGAGCTTGAGGGAGCCGTCGCCCACCACAGGTGGGTGACATGCCAGTTCTGAGCATCCACCATCCTTTCTTCTGGATCAGCCTCACCAGACCCTTCTGTTTCCCCAGTCACTCTCACCCCAGAAGCAGGCATGCATCTGCCTCCGCTCAGCTCCATTTCTGCCCCATCAGGGCTCCTCTTGCCAAGGCCCATGCTCCAGCTCCACTTTCCCTCGCCAGCATCTCCAAGTTCATTCTCTTTGACCTCACTAGGTCTATTGCCCCAGCTACCGCCTCAACCCCGGTGTGCCCTTGCCATCTCCTGGTGGACGGCAGATTCCTCTTCTGCTACCAGATGGTGTTGGAAGCCCTAGTCTATCCAGTATCCACTGGCATGGAGGGCTGGTGCCAGGGGCCTCCCAGACCCTGTTCACCTCACTGACCCGGGACCTTTTTGAGTTCCTGGGTTGCTTAAGTAGATGCTGTACTTTCATTATCTCTGAGAACAGCACACCAGGGATAACCATTTCCACATGCCAAAGTTGCTAGATCGCTTCATTGACAGGCTCCCAGATCTCACTGCTGGTCAGTGACTCCCATCAGGGTGTGAACATCTGTCTACCCCGAATACAGCTCACCCAGAATGAAGCTCCTGGAGATCATTCTTCTCAAGTCTAACCCAGCCTGGGGTCGTCCCTGTTTGCTTCATCTCTCTCTCTTGGCTCAGACCCATCAATCCTCACTCACAGACCCCTCTCGCATCAACCTCTTCCTTCTCCCATGGACATTGTACCTTGAACAGACAGGCAGACAGACCCCTGCAGTCCCTCATCCCCACTCCATCTGCTTATCCTCCAGGGCCAGAGCAATCTCTCCAGGAGAGAAGAAAGCAGGTCTGTGTTTCTCAACACTGGGGCTGGATCTCCTACACTGCCCTTACACTAAGCTTCTTTGGTTTCCATAGCAACAGCTGGCTGCTGTCACCTCTGTTCCTCTAATTAGGAAAATGAGGGTCAGACACGTTAGTTAGCTCCCCCAACAGCCACGTGGATTTACTGGATTAGAGGACTATGCCTTCTTCATCTATTGCTATAAAACAATATTTTTTCGAACACAAATACCTCTTAAATATAAGCATTGAAGCCTTTCACATGGTCTTCCCGAAAATGGGGTGGGGGATGACAAAAACACCACTCGTCCATTCATTCAAATAAGCTGACACTAAAACCAGGGGCGTATTTTAAAAGAAAAATTACAGATCAATCTTGTTTATGAGTAGAAACAAAAAGGCCAAACACAGCGTATAGAAAAAGTGTTCATAGCTAAGATGAAGTTACATGAGAGACAGAAAGAATAAACACTTATTTCAAATGTAAGAATAATTTCAATTAATATTCAGCCCTTATTTAGAAATGATGATGACTTTTGATACTGACTCCACGGGCTCCCGGCAGCTTTTGAGTTTCTCGTGTCTGAGCACACCAGCTCCTTCACAAGGATTTATTTATTCACTTCTCACCACACCCTGAATGCTGGGAGCCTCCTTTCATGTTCAGTGCTTCAGCTCTGAGTGTGTATGGTTCTGAGACTCTTTCTTTATGAAAAAAACTAATGCAGAAACCAGTATATGTCTGTAATCCCAACACTTGGAAGGTTGGGGCAGGAGGATGGCAGCACATTTGAGGCCAGTCATATCCCTAGGACTATACAGAAATACCTTCTCAAAAATAATCTATCACTGCCATCTCATCAATACATAAAAGCAAAATAATAATACAATTGATTGCAGGACCTTGCAAGGGGGCTGTTATGAGTGCAGGGCCTTGAGTCTCAGTCTTCCTTGGCTTGTGGGACAACTGTCCCTCCACAGGTGTCCATGCCCCACAGGCCTCTCTGGCCCCTCTCCCACTTATCCGTGGGCCTTTGGTTGGAGGGCTCTGATTGTCTACTGATCCTGTCCCAACTGTCCTGATGGTCCCTTCTACTTTCTCTTGTTCTCTTGACCGGAGAGTCAGGTCCAGTGAGTTCCTGTCCTCAGCTTCTTCCCTCAACCCTACTCATACCAAAAATAAAAATAAAAATATATGCCTTCCCTGAGCAGAGTCCCCGTTCCAGGGAACACAATGGGGACTTGTCCTTGTCTGCCCCCAGCATGAGAGTTTCTCAAGGACAAGTGCACAGGCCCAAGCAGAGGCAAATTGGCTCACCTGGCCCCAGAGCCTGTGGGAGGGCTCAGCATCACTCATGTGTCTGAAAAACTCAACACTTCGATTCTGATCAAACAGCAGCAACTTTCCAGACACACAGAAGAGGTCCCCTGGCTGAGTGATACTAGGCAAGGGCTCTGGGTGTTGGCAACAGCATTTTTTTTCCTTTGTATTCCTGTTTGATACATGCCAGGCACTGTTAACGGCTCGTAGCCATGATCTCATTTGTTTCTTGTGATGACGACTGCAGCGGCAAACGATGCTATTATCCTTATTTTAAAAATAAGGGATGTGGGCCAGAAGGTCGGCTCAGTGGATAAAGGCACTTTCTGTCGAGGCTTAGGACCCGAGTCTGATTTCCAAGATTCTCATGCTAGGAGGAGAATTAAAATATCAAGCTGTTCTCTGGCTGCACAGTCCCTACGGTGTACACACTCACACGAAAGCATGCAGGTACACAGAACACATAAATAATGTATTTAAATTTAAATTAGAGAATGAGGCAAATTGGTTTGAGCTAAAAAAGCTGGGAGCCGTGGCCAAAGACTGCTATGAAGATCCAGTTTCTACAAATGGGCCAGGGTGGCCCAAAAGAGGAGTGTGACTTTTCTCAAGGTGACACATCAACTTCCAGAGATCAAAGAGCTGAAGCAGCCCGTATCCGGTATCTGCCAGTTCCTCAGTTCCCTGGTTTTCCCTTTTCCAGACACCGACCCTGGGGACAGTGCCCCTGACTGTGGCAGTCTGAATGAAAATGGCCCCCACAGGCTCAGAGGGTGTGGCACCACTGGGAGTTGGGGCCTTGTTGGATTAGGTGTAGCCTTGTTGGAGAAACTATGTCACAGTGGGGGGGGGGGTGACTTTTGGAGTTCTGGAAGCCCATGCCAGGCCCAGTGGCATGCTCTTTTCCTGCTGCCTGCCAGTCTGGGTATAGAATTCTCAGTAACCTCTCCAACACCACGTCTACCTGCATGCTGTCGTGTTTCCTGCTAGGACAATAACGGACTAACCCTCTGACCTGTAAGCAAGCTCCAGTGAAACACTTTCCTTTATAAGGGTTGCCATGATCACGACGTCTCTTCACAGCAATGAAACTCTAACTAAGACACTGTCTTTCTCAGATCTGCTCAAGAAATACACCTCCTTCTACTTATCCACCAGGCTCCACACACTTGCAAACCCTTCCCTGAAATCCAGGAAGTTGATTTTAAGGCCCAAGTTCTGTCCTCCACACAGGCCAATGCCTTATTGGGGCAACAGGAACAGGAAGCTTGGGACAAGTCTGGGGTGCATATGGAGAGCTGCCCCCTCGGTGACCTGGATCTCATACCCACTCATCGTTGACATGCGGGACACCAGCCTCCAAATATACATACCGGCAGCCATTTCCCAATGTCTCCAGTGTGAAGCCAGCCGTCGCTGTCCAGGGCCTCCTTTGTCCTGTCCTCATCTTTTAAGTAGCCTTTGAACACATTTGGTCCCTTCACACATATCTGTGGGGGCGAATACCATGGCTTAGCTCACTCACGACGTAAGGGGTCCAGCACTGCCTGTCACCAGGCACAGGATCAATAGTGGCTCTCCATCTATTGGAAGGCCACTGTGGAGACTGTGACAGCCCAGAGGATGTGGAGTATCCTGCTATCTCTGTCCTTTGGCCCACCCCTTGCCTTCTCTGAAGCAATGCCCACCCCTGCCACGGCTACTCTTTCTTCATTTGCTACTTCTCCTCAGGAGTCCATGACCCTATGCTGTGGGACAATGGCCTTGCACTTTGTAAAGATTTGTCACTTGTATTTTAAGAAAATGCTGATTGGCCAGTAGCCAGGAAGGAAATAAAGGTGGGGCAACCAGAACAGGAGAATTCTGGGAAGAGAAAAGCTCAGTCTGCAGTTGTCACCAGACAGAGAGGAAGCAATATGAGAATGCCTCGCTGATTAAAGGTACCAAACCACGTGGCTAACATGTAAGAATTAGTTAATAAGAAAGCCTTAGCTACTAGGCCAACCAGTTTATAATTAATGTAGGCCTCTGTGTGTTTCTTTGGGACTGAATGGCCGCGGGACAGGTGGGACAGAAATCTCAGTCAACAACTGTAGGCTCATGGTGTTTTGTGATGCTCACCACAGATACCCATGACTGGGCAATCCTACCAGAGCTGCTCAGGTTCCCTGCTTCATTGGCAAACAATCTGTTTCTCCACCCACTCCCTAGGTCTGAGTGAGAACAGCCCAGCTCAGCCCACTTCACTTGGCCTATTTGAGTATGGCCATGTTTCTGAGGAGACAAGTAACTCGTGCCACAGCCAGGTGTGTACATGGGGGAGGGAAACTTCTTTTAAAGGTCAGAAATTTAAAAAAAAAAATCTTGATTTAGTTCACTGAGTCTCAGTGTTGGGCTTTGGTTGAATCAAGAATAACTTTAAATGACTTTACATGCAGGTAAGGAGAAAATGGCTCCATCCACACTGTTTTTGCTGTCAACTGGCTACACGTGACACCCACAGAAGCAAGAGATGACATCTTAAGCTCACCTCTCCCTCTCCTTTACTGGTCCAGTAGTTGAGTTCCTCTGCATCGACCAGCTTGATATGATTGCAGGGCAGAGGTGCCCCCACGTGCCCTAGGACACCAGAACAAAATGACACTTGTCAGTGTTTCAGCGCTGATGGTGCTTGACACCCCATGAGGTCCCCAAGCATCCTGGCATGGTGGGGCATGCCTACGATTCCACAACTTGAGAGGCGGAGGAAAAGTATCACCATCCTTGGCTGCATGGTAAAAATTGTGAGGCTAGCCTAAGCTACATGAGACCTTGCCTCTACCAAAACAAAAAGAAGACAAAGAAAAAGTGGAAACAAAACACCAAGCAGGTTAAAGTGGGGAGCTGTAGGATCTGAGTAACACACCTTTACACAGGTGCTGCTCAGGTGTAAGGGGAGGAACTGAGGACAAAGCAAAATCCCAGAGAAAGCAGAGGTCGCCTTTCCCTTTACATTTGATTTCTTTTTATTACACAGGATTATTTTTGAGACAGAGTTCTCTGCATCCCAAGTTGTTTTGGAATTCACTATAGCACCCAGGCTGGTCCCACACTTGTGATCCCATGGCAACCTTACCAGACTTACAATTATAGGAGGGTACCACCATGCTAGGTTTACATTTGGTTCTTAATTTTCCCACTATACTATTGCAGGATTATACTATACTATTAGTGTAGTGTAGTGTGTGTGTGTGTGTGTGAGCAGTATGCCACAGCACAGCTGTGGAGGTCAGAGGATAGCTTGGAGGAGTCAGTTCTCTCTCCAGTAAGTGGATCCTGGGGATTATCAGGCAGAGCAGCACATGCCTTCACTGGCTGAACTATCTCATTGGCTCTTATATTTGGTCCTTAGAGAGTGAGACAGGCATAATTTACCTATCACAAACCTACATGGGGAGCCTGAGAAAGGTGGGAGTCTCATGTTCACTATCTATATAGTTAGGAGGTTTTACAAATGATGCCTATATTAAAATATTTTTTTTTCCAGCTAGGCATAGTGGTACACACTATCTAGAAGAAGGATGTTTGAGTATCAGGAGACTGAGCCCAGAAGGTGCCACACGAGACTTTGATGTTTTCCCATTATCAGAACATACATCTTGCTTGTGGGTCATCAAATACAGTCATCACTTCTTTTCCACTAGTAAGGCTGTTGATTGGTGCATAGATAAGCACCTAAAACTCCTGTTACACTGCAGATTTGGACTCAAGTCTGGGATGAGGCATGAGAGTCTGTGTTTCTCACAGGATATTGATGCTGCTGTCGGACAAACACTACACTTGGTAAGCAAGGACCAAAACAAAAAAACAAACAAACAAAAAACCCAAGGATGAAGCTACTCGTCCCGGGTGTGTGTGTGTGGGGGGGGGGAATTAAATTTTGTTGGTCTTACAAACTCCATTCACAATATCCTATCTAGTCAGTCACTAGCCTTTGTGGTCTTCACACATTGGCCAGCCAAAAGATGGTTAAACAGGTGCTGGCCAAGGTCCTGAAACTCAGTGTGCCCTGGTTATGGAAAAGAAGGTTGTGGCACATGGATTTCTCTCTTAGAAGACACATTACCAAACCTGGTATGATACTACTATACAGAGAGACAGTCTTTCCACACCCAGTATGCTAGGTTTTCTAGTAAGAATGAATAAAAAGTCAACAGTTTGAGCCGGGGCGGTGGTGGTGCACACCTTTAATCCCAGCACTTGGGAGGCAGAGACAGGTGGATCTCTGTGAGTTCAAAGCCAGTCTAGTTCACAAGAGCTAGCTCCAGGACAGGCTCCAAAGCTACAGAGAAATCCTGTCGAAAAAAAAAAACCAAAAAAACAGTTTTACATGGGAAAATGCTAAGGAAAATGCCAACCCAAGTAGGGTCAAAGTGGGGATAGGGGCCTGCCACTAAGTCTGATGACTCAAGTTCGATCCCCAGAAGCAGAGAGAATGGACTTTCGTAAGCCTAATTCTGACATTCACATTTGCACCATGAGATGTATATGTTCTTCCACACAAATAAATAAAAATAAACAAATGTACTTTTTTAAAAGGTAAGAATGAATGTGCCCAAAAGGAATGGAGTTTGTGGAATGATAGAAACAATGGTGGGGGGAGCTATGTGCTGGAGAGCTAGCTTGGCAGGTGAGAGGGTTTGCTGCTCCTACAGAGAAGAAGAATTTGGTTTCCAGATTCTTTGTTGGGCGGCTCATGATCGCCTGAAACTTTTGCTCCAGGGGATCTGATCCCCCCTGCTGGCCCCCATGGGCAAGTGCACTCATAAGCACATACTCTGTCTCCCACAGACACATAATTAACAATAAATTTAAATACTTTTAAATACTTCCAAAGATGACTCCTGAAAAATGCCTGGAAGTAAGAATGTGACCAAAGAGTTTACATAGGAAGCAGTCTTTACCCAGCTTGAGTGTAATAAGACAGGGTTCAAAAACAACACTCCTTATCTGGCCCAGTCAAATGCAGTTTCCATTTTGAGTCTACTATCGCGTTTCAAGATGCTGTGAAATACTCTTGCATTAACTAGCATTTTTTTTTGCATACACATCATTTTAAGTTTCCCAGTTTTTATTTGAGCAAATGTAAGCATGAACCGTGGCCCCAAGGGGAACAGTCCTAAAGAATTCTCTTGTTGAGTGCTCAGTGCCTAGGCTGAACCTGGTGATGGATGACCCACGAGCTGACTACTGCAGACCGACTTGTGTCTGCTTAGCAGGAGGACTCTCCTCACAGTGAGAGTGTGCATGGACCTCCTTTTGAGATTGCCACCACCCTCTGGATACATCGCAGGAGCCCATTCTTTAAGAAGTCGTCCTCGGAGGAACTGGAGAGATGGCTCAGCAGTTAACTACTTGCTGGTCTCTCAAAAGGACTGGGACTTGATTCCTAGACCCCACATAGTGGCTCACAACCCTAGTTCCAGGGGATCCAACATTCTCTACTGGCCCCTACAGGTACCAGACACACTCATTTTGCAAATAGGTACATGCAGACAAAACACTCATACACATACATTTTTTTTTGAAAGAGATAGCTGTCTAAGTCACATTCATCTCATAGCCTACTTCTTTCATTCTATTAAAAAACAGTTCTAAAATAACTGTAAGTAAGGCAGTGTGGTTATCTAGATCTATAAAACTCAATGGGCTGGTATTATAGGCATTTACCACATAGAGTTATATTTTGTCATCTGAATTTGCACAACTTCTATTTATTTAGAAACCAGGACTGGTTCTTGAGCTAGATCAGTGGGAAAAGATGCTTGCTGCTAAGCCTGACAAGGCTGAGTTTGATCCAGAAATCCACATGGTGGAAGGATAAAACAAACTCATGAAAGTTGTCCTCTGACTTCCATATGAGTGCCAGGGCATGCACGAGCACACACACACATCTAGATGAAGTAAGCAAATCAATGCAATTTTAAATTACAAATAAAAATTTTAAAATAGGGGAAATATTAAAAAGGAAGGTGAAAATTTGCAATGAAGAAAATGTCAGATCTATAGCATCGCAGTCCAGACCACTGCCAACTGTTATTTTCTTTCTTTCTTTTGCTTTTATCTCCTAAGCTTCTGTGCAGATTTGATGGACTGGAAGTTTTTATTTGAGTGGACCATGGACTGTTGTTTTATTTCCCCCTGCCCGGCTCGTGCAAGCTGTCCTACCTGAGGTCCAGTCTCCTGGTGTTGTGAAGGTACACCCAGCTGTACATTCAGTTTGCCCATAACCTTCATAGACCTTCAAGCAAAACACAGAAACCATGATGTGGGCCAAACTGTTCCAGAGCTGCCTGGTGGCCCTTCTCGGCCAGCTTGCCTCCCAGCGACTGTCTGCTGCTCCCGGCTGAGGATGGTGGGAGGCACAGTTAGCTCCGGCGGAACTGAAGACAGCGGGGCTGTCTTGCTGCTTTTCGCCATGTGTGGTTTGGAATAAAGGTTTCTGGCCAAATTTCAACCATAGGCTCTGTTTTCACTTGGATAATGCATACTCAAGGTAAATATTCTAGACTTACTGCGGGTCTGATTTTATCTTTGACCTTCCTCTCCAGAATTCAAGGCATATAAAGCATAAAAATTTAAGCACTGTACTTAAGAAACAGACATGTTTAACTTCCCTCAAAGCCTTGCTGCAGTCATGACACAATACCTTGCCTCTGCAGGAATGCGACAGATTTTAACTGAATGGATAAATGAAGGGATGGTTTTGCTTGTTTATTTTTTGTTTTTTCTTAGAGATGATCAAACAACAACACAGGAATGGGCTCTCCCTCCCTGATGCTCTCGCTTTGAGATAGGAGATGTTTTGAAGACTGTAGAGTACAAAAAGGCACACAAAACATGTATTTATATTTTTATTTTTAAAAAAATATTTATTTTATGTGTATGTGTGTGTGAGTATATGTACCATGTGTGTGCAGTGGCAGTGGAGGACAGAAGAGGACAATGGAGTCCCTGAAACTGGAGTAACAGACAGTTGTGGACCACCATATGGTTATTGGAAACCAAACTCAGGTCCTCTAGAAGAGCATAAGTGTTCTTAGCCATTGAGACATCTCTCCAGCCCCTAAGGAAGCATTTATAGTTCATCTGATTCCTTTTCCTTTTCCTTTTGCAAAAACTTCCAAGGTCCCAGGTAAAGGACTCCTAACAGGGATATACCTGGGGGTTCCCAAAAGGTGGCAAGGCCATTCTGCTCTGTGGATGTAAACTTTTCTTACCCACACAATGAAAGGCTTGGCTCCCCAGGATCTTCCTCTGTAACTAGAGAGTATAATAGGTGTATTGCCTGGCACACATCCCACCACCCCCGAGGGAGGCCCTGGTAGTAATACCTGGCACCCCAGAGCTGCTCGTAGGAATCCGAGGACAGTTGGTGATGCGGGGGCTGCTCCCGTAACGATCATCCTCACGTGCCCACCGAGACTGGCCTGTGAGAAGAGAGAAGCTGCCAATGCTTGTGACACCTGAGATGGTCCTCACTCAAGACCAACTTGGGCCCTGGAAGCTACGGCTCAGATTGGGAAGAAAGCTACATACCGAGGAAATAAGCTACCTGCCGAGGAAGCCCCTCCCTTCCACATAGTAAACCTGATCAGTCTACAACTTAACCCGCAATATGTCCTATTCTGCCACTGGTTTGAGATTAAGTGCCATTATTCTATGTGGCATTTTTTTTTTAAATACTACACTTCTCCCTCCTTAAAGGATTCAGCTGCTTCCACACGCTCTCATTATTTGCAGATCTCCAAAACAATTACTTAGGACAATTTTCTCCAGCTTCCATTTTAATGGCATCGCCTTTTTCTCATGCATAAATCAATACTATGCTTTATTTACTATGTTCTGAAGAGGACAAAGGATGCTTGAAACACTTTGTTTCTGTAAGTTGATCCAAGAGAGCTTAAATATTAATTTTTATGGTTAAAAATAGAATAGCAAGGAGAAGAGTGAGCTGGTACTACTAATGAACTAGATTCCTTGCATGGTGCAGAGCATGGAGACTGTGGTGGCCATACGGTAAGGGGCACGTCTGGACTGGCCTGATGTGGGAGAAACTGAAGGGACAGGACCCCAGAAGAGGGAAAGGGGAGCCTTAGCCATCTGGTGAGGAGTGCTATTTCAACCCACCACAGACTGTTTACTGGGAATGGCAAGAGGAAGCCCAGACCTTCAGATCCCAGGAGTGTCATAGTGGAGTACTGGCCTGACCACCCAGGCAAGGTGGAGGCCTTTTAAAAATGTATATATGTGGTATGTATGCACATGCATACAATATTTTAAATTAATCATTTGAGAAGCTCATACCACATTCATTCCTCATTCCTCCTGTTAACTCCACCGGGTCCATCCCTAACTCCCTCACCTCTCCCAACTCCCTGTCCTCTCTTTTGCTTTGTTTAACATCCTATGGAGTCCAGCTTGTGCTGCCCATATATGCAAGGGTATGAGGCCATCCACTGGAGCATAAGCAACCCAGGGGTCCTCCCGCTAGTTGCTTTTTAGCCAATACAGCACATCTCCAAAAATTAAAAAAAAACAAAACATGGCTTTTAAAATTCCAGCAGCAGCTTAAGCTTTGACAAGAGTCATTTCTTCACGGTATCACAGGTCACTGACACAATCTTCTCCACTTCTCCTGTGAGGTCGCCCGCCGGGCACCGTGTCACGCTAGACTCACAGGCTCGTTCCTTTACCTGAATCTTATTAAAGAAGAGGTCATCCCAGATGCTATTGTTTCTGATGATTCCACTCCGGACCTCAGCCTGCTTTCGCTTTGCTGCAAACTCCAGGAGCCAGCGCTTTAATGAAGTGTCTGCCTGGTGGAAGATCTGAGGAGCACAAGCAGGAGACAGCTCTCAGGGCCTGACACTCTTGCTTTTAAACACATCTTCCAGAAAGCGGACCCAGACTAGCCAGCAGAGGAGCCGTACTCCAGTGTACCCTCGTGAGAGGTCACTGGATTTGTGGCATGAAGCTGAAGGTTAGCACTGTCAAGGGCCAGGAACATTTTGGAGATAGGAAAGGGAGGGGAGGGGAGGAGGGAGGGGGAGGAAAGCTAGGTCTCTTTAACCAGAGTTTTGGAGGCTGAAGAAAACCAGAGAAGGAAGTGCAGGGAAGAGACAGGGGACATAGGAAAGGAGGAGAGGGAAAGCAAGCCTCCCTGGGACCCCAGATTCTGTCCACAGCAGCTAATACAAAGCCTTGTAGTCTGTGGGGCTCACCTTGTCATACATCCGATTCAGCAGCCGTGGGACCACAGGGAAGATGGTGGGGCGAAGAGCCTTCATGTCATCTGAGAGGAGGCGGATGTCTCCCTGGAAGAAGCCCACACGGCCTCCATGGCAGTAGACCACAGACTGAAGGGAGAGGACAAGAATGTGGGAATTACTTAGGGTGGTCACTCCTGGCTGCAGTCCAGAGCTATCAAGTTTCTAAGACCCCACCCAACCCTGGCTGCTGCCAGGAGACGGTGAAGAGTGCAGGGAGTGACCCACCCACCTACAACCTTCGCACTAAGTCCCAGCCAGGCCTGGGGAGAAGGCCGGGGAGAAAGCCGGGTGACAATTGCTGAAGGAGCCGTTCTTGGTGGCGCCTGCCCTGTGGCAGCCACCCTGCTCCCACACGGGAGACTCAGCTCTGTGAAATGTTCTGCTATCCGCACTCTATAAAAGGGTCTGCTCCAGCTCCCTAGAGGGGTCGTAGATTTCCCAGGGACATCTGTCTCCTCGGGCACTATGGCGGGAGATCAGGGGCTCCTGGCTGGTTCCTATGGGGCCAGAAGCACACACAGGGCCCTTACATGTGTTCTGTTTTGTAACACCCAGGACAGCCTTTTAAGGAAGGCAGCATGCTCCGTGCGATCATTTGTGGGAGAGGAATGCAAAGCTTGGAGAGGTAAAATGACTGGCTCAGTTGGATAAAACGAGTTGACATTAGAATGTCTGGCAATCTAATCCAGGCCCAGAGAGGGGGAAAGCAAGCCCCACGATAGCAGATCTCCCCTCTAGACAAAGTAGAAATATACTTGAAAGATGTATTTTATTCACAGGCTGCTCCTTTGAGTGATATGTGCATGGGAAAGTCTCTAACCCCACCTTCCTAGATGGATTCCTGCCTTTGCTCGCTCTGCTCGCACCAGGTCTGTCTCAGGGCCATTCTTACACAGTCCCGGTCTACAGCCCCTGGAGCCATGACAATGCCACAATTTTACTGCTTTGTTCTGCCTTATAGGAGCTTTCACGTCATGGAACACAAGCGTGTTGCCTGTCACAGAGCACTTCTGTAAATCTGTAAAATGCTCTTGTAGCTGACACCGCCAGCCAGGCCCTTGGCCAGCTGAGGCGTGTCTAGGTGTTTCCGGAGGAACTGCACCTAGGAAGGACAGGTGGAGAGGCCAAGGTCCTCAGATCCCTCTGGCCCCTTGCGCTACCTTCTAAAGATGGAGTATTGAGTCCTACTTCACACCGGCAGTGACAAGTGATGCCCTGCTCTAAGTGAAGGTCCAGGGCACAGAGGGTGCCTCCCTGATGCCAGGGCCTTACCTGCACCATTCGCTCAAACATGTGTGCTAAAGGCAAATAGGAAAAGTGCACATCCGCACAAGTGGGAGCCCACTGACTCTGCAAGAAAACACAAGGAGCCCAGGCAAGTCCCGGTCAGGCAGGCAGAAGTCTTACCTGGATCACTCTCTCAAACATGTGAGCCAGAGGCAGGAAGGAGATGAGCACATCGTCCTGTCTCGGAAAGATCACTTTCTGCAGGTGACGGGCATGGGAGACAGAAAGGAAAGAAACACTGACAGGAAGACAACGAGAGAGTCATAAAACAATAAGAGAAAAATGGTCCTGGGGGGAGGGGTGGACAGGAAGTGGGGGAGGGGAGAGGGAGGACAGAGAGAGGTGAGATGAGAGGGAAAAATGATGAAAGGAGGGGGTGGGGAGGGAAGGTGGAGGGAGAAGGGAGAGAGGGGGAGGGAGAAGGGGGAGGAAGGAAGGGGAGAGAGAGAGAGAGAGAAAGAGGGAGAGAGAGAGAGGCAGCATAGGAAGCGAAGTGTTAGGTCGCAGCGCCAGTGGGTGTAGGTTATCTGCAGAAGCAAAGAGCCACATGAAGCACACATAAACCAGCAGAGCCAGGCTCCGCAGGGAAGTCTCCTCTCAGGACGGCCTGCACCTCGCTTGCAGTCTGTCTGTCGGTGGTGGCGCCAGCCTGACTCTCTCATCCCCATCCTTCCTGAAACATCTGCCATGGTCTCCCTGGGCCACCGAGTAGAGACCAGTTTTGACTCCATGGCATTTTCTACGCCTTTCTTGTAGAGAAAATGGCTCAGAGAGTCCTTCATCTCATCTGTGCCAGCTGGGCTGAGTTTTGGGCGGTGACAGAGGAGAACGGGCCAAACCACAAACAGGTGGCCAGACACAGACTCCGGAGTCACAGCTAGGAAGCAGGGCCTTCCTTAAAGGAGAATGCATCAGCTGGGCACTAGCCTGCAGCTGTCTCAGATGGGACTGATCCCAGAGACACAGGCTGTTCTGTCAGCAAAGGGTGAAAGTTTCCTTAGTGGATCCTAACTGCTCTTTGTCTTGTCATAGAAGTCTTTACTCCCTTTTGCCTTCTGAACTAATGTGGACAAACTTTGGGATCCTGAATCATGGCTTAGAACCTGATCTCAACCAGCAACCATGCCTCGGTTTCCCACCAAATCATCTCAGGGTTTGGAGTCTAGGCTCCCAGTACCCTGTGGTACACACTCGGAGAGAGAGATTGTTTCCATGGTGGAGAAAGGGCCTGCCATCCTTTCTCCTGAAGGAAGCTGTGGCACATACTCACCGCAATGCACTCGGGACAGCTCCTCCTGTCTGAGCTGGTTATAAACACTAAGGTGCTTTGGTCAGACCAAGAAAGCAAGCTGTGTGGGCTTTACAGCTGCCTTTGAGCACAGCCTTACAGTTAGCAGCTGTCGCTGTTTCTCAGACTCTAGTAGTCCTTAGACACAAAATCACCAAATCAAACCCTGGCCTGCATGAGAAGCAAGTCAGTGAAGCTTACTCTCCAAACAAAGGCGCACACAGGAGCTCAAGAGCTCATTTTTGAAGTGAAGAAAAAAAAAAAAACAACAAAAGCAGGTTTGCATGCTCCCCACCCCCACCCTGGGCTCCTGGAGCTTTTAGATAGTAAGTGAATGTTGGGGGGAGGGTCATTTTGGCATTGGGGTTGAAAGCTGGTCTGATGGCTCATGCCTGTAATCCCAGCATCTGGGAAACTGAGGCAGGAGGATCAGATATTTGAGGCCAGCCTGGAATACATAGTGAGACCCCAATCCCTCATCCCGAAAAAATAGTGTTAGGGATTAAAAAGTGGTTGTGCAAGGTGTCCGATGAGGACAGAAACTCCTGCCTGCAAGCGCTGCCCAAACCCTAAAAGAAAGACAGCAACAAAACACAACTCTGAGCACATCCGACCCTGGGTCCTCTCACTACAGGCATTGCAGGCTAATTGAGAATATGGCCAATGCATTGGAAGACGAGAGTGTCCTATGGTAGTATCAAAAGCCTGGACACCCTGCCAGGCCAACTTCAAGTGTCCCCTCCAGAAATAGCTGCACGGGAAGTTTACTTTATTCACCTCGGTCACTTTCAGGAAGCCTGAGAAGTCAGCCACCACGTTTCCATGGGTGAGCATGGCACCTTTGGGGTTCCCTGAAAACAGAAGGCAAGAAGGAACACTGATTAGGAGGCGGAAAGTTACCCTTTGACCTCCACATACATACTGTAGCATGGCACACCGTGACATGGGGTGTACCCACCCAACCCCTACGCATTTGTAATCTCAGTTCTCCGAAGGCTGAGGCAGAAGAATTTCTGTGAGTTAAGGCCTGGACTATAGACTGAAACTCTGTCTTGAAAAGAGGCTTCTAATTTTACATGCTATGTGAATTTTGCCTCAAAAGGGGAACAAATGGAGAGAAAGAAACAGAATCTGTGAGGAGGATTTCTTTGGAGAGGGTTATACTGAGTCATCTCTCTCAATTCTAATCTGAAACCTGAGCTCATACAGATGCTAATAGGACCTAGGGAACCCAATGAGAAGCCAGAAGAGGCCCCAGTAACTTCAAACAAGTAAAGAACCCCAGAGGCAGGAGGCAGTCTACAGTCAGGAGTCAGCCTGAGAGGATGCTGTCTTAGAAGGAACCTGTTCATCAGGTTGTTCTACCAGGTATCTTGTCAATCAATGAGAAATGCAACCTCCCCATAACACCAAGGAGAGAAATGGTGCAGACAGAGTTAGGAGCCCTGGTGAAGGAGGGCTCAGGTAGCCCGGGAACGGTACTGCCTACATCAGGACTCAGAACACTATCCATCATTGAAAGCATAGGTGTTTCAATGTTTTCCCTCAACCATCTCCCAACTTCCACAACCCACTTCCTTGTTCTTGATCCCCTGGGTCAAACCTGGTGGGAGAAGGTGGAGCCCCCACTAGCAAAGTTGGGAAGCAGGAGGAGCAGAGAGGGGAGAAGGATGGGGGATTGGGTTCCCATGCCGAAGCCACAGCTCAAACTGCCACTGTGTTTCTGAATTAAGCCTTTGTGACTTGCAGAGACCATGGGATACTTTATTAACCAATAGTGACCAGGAAGACATTTATCCAGGGTCAGAGAGAGAGAGAGAGAGAGAGAGAGAGAGAGAGAGAGAGAGAGAGAGAGAGAGAAAACTTCCCTCCTCGATCACGTGGAATTTGGTAACGGAGATAAAAATAAACTCTTTTTCATAATTATATCCCCTGAGGCCTGCTTGCTCATCTTGCAGGTGACCCACTTGGCATCAGTCAAAGCCTCATCTTTTAATTCAAGTGATGGAGGCGTTCCTCTGCTTAGGACGAGTGATGAGTGAGGCCTCAGCCTGCAAGCCTGCACGCTGGTGCTTCCATCCATGATGCCAACACCAGATTTGGTTCTGGGGGACATAGAAGCTTGTGTTATTTGAAAAGTGATTTTTTTTTTCCTAATAGGTAGTTGTCAAAATGTCTTCCTTCTGAAAAGAGAAAGACGCAGAGGATCTGCCTTACCAGTGCCTGGCTCTCTTTTCCAGTGCTCTGTCAGGCCTGAGCCTATCTTATTTCTCCTCTCTGACCCTCAAGATTCACATCCTACAGAAGCCCGGGGTGCTTAAAGTACTCCAAGAGTCACCTGGAAATTTTCACCTTCCCACTGGAAGTTTCTAAGGATCATTCTCCAGATACGAGTCACAGACAGAGCTGTCACAAAATAGGTCCTGGTGCCGAAGTTGTCGGAGGGGCTGGCTGGCACGTGCATGACTAGCATAAGCTCAGGGCAGAAATCCCCACAGCCCTCTCAGCTGAGGCCTGACACTGATGGCCTTGGCAGTTCTCCATTCTGCGCCCATTTCTTCTCCAGCGTAATGCCAAAGTTCAGACCTTTCTGAAGCACAAATATTCTTGCAGATTCAAATGTCACTTTATAAATGGCCTACAGGACTCTTAAATATTCCCAGAAATGTTCAGATTATTTCCGCAAGTCATCTCTACACATTGCTCAAAGGCTGAAGGAGAAGCGAATGTTGGTCAGAGTCTAGAAGCTGAGGACAAAAGTTCTCTTGGGAAGTGTGAGGAGAGCCTTCAGGAAGGTTCCATCTGCTGTGCAGATTCAGGACAAATCTACACTTCCAGCAGCATGTCCTGTAAACTGGATGTAGAAAGTTTTCTGGTTGCTCATGTGGAGGACAAAAATCATCCTAGACAGAGCTATGAGCAATCAGTTTGCAGAACCAAGATGCAGGTTTTCCTGTAGCTGTCTTGGTTGCTGGTACAGACAGTGAGAGGCTCTGCCACCCAGGTCAACGTCTCAGTGATAGCCACTGTCAATTTCTTGGTTCCCACTCAGAAGCCAATAAATAATTGTATTATTCATTTACTATCTATGGAAACCGAGTCTGAAGAGAGGTCATGTGATTCCAAGGCAATAGCAAGAATGCTGAGTTGTCAAGGCAATAGCAAGAATGCTGAGTTGTCTCCCCGAGCACCAGCCGGTGTTTTCACAGTGACTGTGTACAACCTGGCTCCAGGCGGTGCCGACTGATTTCAGGACAGTCCCTCCTCAGGCTAGAAGGTGCCAAAAGTCAGCGTCAGGTCATAGTTTTCACGTTTCCCCACCATCAATGCTGACGACCAGACATTCCACATGCTGTGACATCGGGAACGAGTGTGACCCACATGCTGACAAGAGGATGAATGTAAGAGGCACAACACAGGCTTAGCCTAAATCCGAGGAAGTCCAAGTATGTGGTCCAGCCAGACGATTCTGGGCCAAAGGCCTGCTTGCTCTCTCAGGCCTGCCTGGCACCTGCCATGGCTTTAAAGATGGCCGAGCAGTTTTCCAGCCCCGTGCATGCTGCCCCTCTGAACAGATAGGTAAGGCCAGCCTGGTCTCCGTGTGAGTCCACAGTACGGAAGGCACTAGGTGGGACGGCTGTGCCTTCCAGCTGGCCAGCAGCGTGTTTCAACAGCACGGAATACTTCTCCAGATAAAGGAGCTGCGGCATTGACCGAGTGAACTACTGAAGTTACTCTGGGAGGCCGAGGAGGTCCAAGCTAAAAGCCACAGCAGCGACTTATTCCCCAACTCATGTCATCAAAAAAAAAATATGCTATGAAACTCAACACCCAGAAGATTTCAGGAGGTGCTATTTTAAAAGCAACATAAGCCTGAGGGGCACTTTTAAAATTCTGGGTTGGCTCTGGAGAGCGGGGGCTGTGTTACTTTTCTAAATGATTTAGTAAAATAAAGTTTGTTTGTTTGTTTGTTTTTTCGAGACAGGGTTTCTCTATAGTTTTAGAGCCTGTCCTGGAACTAGCTCTTGTAGACCAGGATGGCCTCGAACTCACAGAGATCCGCCTGCCTCTGCCTTCTGGTATTAAAGTGCTGGGATTAAAGGCATGTGCCATCACTGCCCAGCCGTAAAATACAGTTTTAAAAAACAATCTTTAAACCTGTTTGAGTTAAAGGCCAAGAATCCGCCCCCATCCCATAGCTGATAAAGTCATACCCATCAAGATCTACTGCCATGCATAATCCATTGATGTGGCTGGTCCAGGGTCTCTCAAATGCTGTGTAAGCTGTTCCTTTGAAAAGTTCAGGGATCCCAGGTCACTGCCCACTGACAACTATCGTCAGGCTGGTCAACCCTTGGTCTTGAAGTGATTGCTGGGAACTTCTTGTCCATTCAAGGTGAAGCAAGTAACTTCCTGTGATAGTTTGAATGAATGCCTCCTATAGTCTCAGGCATTTCAATGCTTGTTCCCCACCTGTGGCACTGTTTGGGTGGCTGGGGAGGCACGGCCTTGCTGGAGGAAGTATGCCCCTGGGAGTAGGCTTTGAGAGTTTAAAGACTCATGCCATCTCTAGTTTGCTTTCCCTGCTTCTTGCTTGCAGTTTGAGGTGTGAGTTTCCAGACCTCAGCATCCAGCTCCAGTCCACCATGTCTGCCGCCTGTTGCCATGTTGTTCAACTCCTAACCCTTTGGAGCCACAAGCCTCAATGAGCCCTTGCTTCTGTATGTTGCCTCGGTCATGGTGTTTTATCAGTGCCACAGGAAGTAACCAGGTAATTTCCTCTGTCATCAGATGAGGAGGCAGCAATGAGAAGGGTGCTGGGAGAAGGGATGGAAGCGCAGGATGCTGGTCCCGGTGTCTCTCGGAGCGGATTTGCTCTCAAGCCTGCTAGCCTCACAGACTGTGCTGAGGGGCATAGTGAAAGCTGGGACAGGGCTCTGTAGACTGTAAAGTGCTGGATCTGTCCCTTCTCCAGGAAGCATTTTCAGATTATTCTTGCTGGTATACCCCTTGCTCAGCACCAGACACAGTCATTTCTGCTCATGCCTTCTTCCTGACAATCTTGCCCATGGTTGTCCTTGTACATCCCACCCCATCTTACTTGACACCTTTAACCACCTCCTCCCAGGTGAGAGCAGAGGGCTTAAGTGGTTGACTTGGTTCTCTATCCGGCGGTAGAGATGGGGTTTTAAGCCCATACTCCTCCCCTGGTCTCTGACACAAAGGTCAGGCAGAAGCAGAAAACAGAGGGGAGAACTATTTCTCATAAGAAACGACTCCACAAGCAGAGGACACTCTCCAGCTTTGGATCCAGCTGCCTAGACTCCTTTGTCTCAGATGTAGAAGGTGCTGAGTCCCCTCATTGCCTGTCTACATCTGGCCAGCCCTGCCTTGCCCAGCATGGCTAATGGCAGAAGCAGAAGGCAGCCAACAACAGTAACTGAGCAGGGCCAGGACCAGGATGAGACTTAGTCCACACCACAGAGAGCACGAGAGACCCCCAAAGTCTCCTTCCAGGCAGCCGGGAGCAGAGACAAGCACTCACGATCGAGGGTCTGGGCCCCTGCTTACCTGTTGTGCCGCTGGTGAAGCACACAATGGAGAGGTCATCAGGACGTGGGGGCTGCGGGAATGAGAAGAGACGTGTATTGGGGAGAACCAGTGGGACCCCTTTACCACCCAGGCCTACGCATGTACTACAGTGAGTGATGTGCTGGGCATGTTACACACTTCTGTGTACTACTGTGGGAAAGATGGGCAGGCAAGCTCCCAAGAACGAGGAAAGAAACATAGTACGTGGACACCCGCTTGTCCTACCAACCTCCCATTTTCCCTACCCCAGCCTGAGCAGAGTACTGCATGGGGTTGGGCTGCTGAAGCCAAAGACCCTTCCTTTCTAGTAGGCCTGGCTTGCTGTTTAGCTGTTTAAAGCACCCCAAGCTCTGCATTAGGCCCTGGCTGAAGGGGCCCATGGTCCTGGGCCTCTAGGAGGAGTCGACCTAGTCCATGGGCATGCAGGGAACAGCTTTCTAAAGAGGTAGCCTGTGAAGTGATGGGTAAAAGCGAGGGGGCTTTGGGGAGGGGACCTGTCTGGGCACAGAAGCCGTGGTGCTGGACACGGGGCATGCTGAAGACTCATGCAGCACTTCTTGGAGGCAGAGTCTGGCACAACAGAGATGTAAAAGGACCCAGGATTATACATGGAGGGCTCTAGGAAGTAGAGCTATGACCTGCTCTGCTCCTCAGAGGTGGCAAGGGAGTGGGAAAGACTGAGCAGGGGGAGGCCTAGAAACCAGAGGCCTTGTGAGAAACCTGAGCTTCTCCCTTCAATGCCCAGTTCAGAAGGCAGAGATGGTCATTACTACCTGACCTTTGGTGGGACCACATAGGATGGCACTCAGAAAAGTTCAAAGAATAAAAATGAACAAAGAAAAATCCAGAGCAGTGGCTCATGCTTGTTATCTCAGCGCTTGGAGGCAGAGACCATGAAACTGACGGGGTTTCCTGGCTGGCCAGCCTTGCCCACTTGGCAAGGTCCAGGCCTGTTGAGAGGCCCTGTCTTAAAGAACAGTGCCTGAGGAAAATTAGTTGAGGCTGATGTTGGGCCTCCACATACCCTCACATACACCTGTATAAACGCCTGTATACATATAAACACGAATATGCGCGTGCGCACACACACGCGCACACACAGATGATGCCAACGGCTCCTGGGCCATGAGGTTCACTTCTAGATCTTGAATGCTTCTATCCATCTTATGCTCTGTGGGCTTCATAACATTCAAGGGAGATAAAGGAAAACAAGACCTCCCTATGAAAAGGTTACAAGAGCGCCAAGGGTGGCAGGGACTGGATGTCCTTTTGTCTCTCTCCCGACATCTGGCTCCTCCCCTCAGTCCTCTCGGGGCTCTCAACCCGCAGCAGTGTTGGGCAGCGGGGTAAGCACTGCTGGGCTGCTCACAGGAGCTGCTTATTGACACGGAGGTAGGTACTCCTTGGCCTCTCTCCCCAGCCCTGTTCAGCGAGGGCTCCAAGAGAACCGGTCTTACTCATTATCTTGCTCACCAATGCCTGCTGGGAGATTAGCTTACCACTGGGGCATGGAGATTCTCTTGGCCACAGTCCTGAAAAAAGAAAAGTACTATTTTTAAAATGTTCGAAAGTGATTATAAAATTCAAAAAGTCAAGATCACTCACCACAGTAGGCCTTGCTCTTACGCCAAGCCCAGAGCTTAGGATCCCTGCCTGGACATGGACTGCGGTGACAAAGGCCACTTTAGCGGTCCTTCCTCAGACATATTCTAGCCTGAGGCTCCTGGGAAAAAGGGAGGATGCTGAGGGGTGGCAGGCCTGCCCCATATGCTACAGACAAAGTCTGTTACTCAGGAGAAGCCAGGCACCATACATATATCACTTAGTTTGGGACATATTGGGAAATGTACACTAGAGAATGGCTGAATGACCGAGGTTTCTAGATGATCAGTCAGTGCTGGGGGTGGGGCAGTGAGGAGGTCAGGAGAGGGGCTGCCAGTGCAGGTGTGGCTAATGTCACAAAGGCTTACAAGTGCACAGGGTCATGGGGGCAGGGAAGGACAGACAGAGGCATGAGGACATCTGGGGGGTTTTGAGGGTGTGCCCCTCTTACAGCATGGTAGAGGTCAATAGTTAGTGAGCAAACCTGAGGTCCAGGAGGCCAGGAGGCCTTGCACCAGTCTATTAACCCATTCATTGCCACCACGCTGATGCCTCTGGGGTGGCCATGTACAGAAAATTTATTCCATGGACTGCTGAGTGGGTCTGGTTCCTATTGACGAGAACCTTCCCAGGTTCCTGGACCACAAGTTTACACCTTCTACAAGTGAGAAAGCTCTAGAGGCCATGTGAGTGCCCCTCCAGCTGGAGCCATCATCCAGCTCTTGGTGCCTGGGGCCACTGGTTGGGCCCGTCTCAGAGTCAATCTAGAGGGTGTCTATAAACACTGATTCCGGGTCTCCCTCCCCTAGTCCTTGCAAAGTCTGCCTTGTTGTGCCACTGATGCACCTGAAGGGCCCAAAACAGACACCGTAAGGCATGAGAGGGGTGGGTGGCCAATGCTGTGATTGGCAGCCAGCCAGCTCTAACCCAGCAAACATCCTAGATGCGGATTCTCACCTCTATGGCCTGCATAGATTTGATGTCCACCCCACACTTCTGCCCTCTCTCTTTCAGGGCATCCTCAAATGGCTCCATGAGGATGATCAGCTTGAGCCCCGGAGTCTCCTTCTTCTCCACATGCTCCAGCAGAAGTATAGCCTTCTGAGGTTTATCCACGATCACCGTGCAGATGTCCGCTGCAGAGGCCAAAGGGGAGAGTCAGGCTGAGCAGGTGCAGGCTGGGACTGAGGAGGCCGCAACAGGCCACTATACCAGCCTGGGTGTAAATGAATGTGTACAATAGGCCGTGAGGGTCGTGCATCACATGTACCATTAGTGCTACGAAGAGTCAAGGGCAAAGGCTCTTAGGCAAAAGCATTCTGCAGCAGATAGGCCAGTTTTCCTCCAGACAGTCCCCCATGAGTCCAGGTCTGTCTGGGATATTTACCACTATGCCAAGCTGTAGTAACATCACATGGCCACAGTCTCTTAGACGGTCTGTCATGGCACCACAGACCTATGAGAGGAGGCTTCAGGACAGTTTAGGTCAGGAGAACAAGTCAGGGGCCATCATGTAAGTCCCCTAGTTTTTTTGTTTTGTTTTGTTTTTGGATTGTGGGCTGGTCCTCAACTGGCTATGCAACAGAGGATGGCTTTGAACTTCTGACCCTCCTCCTCCAGCTTTCCAAGTGCTGGGATCTCAGTCAGACATTTTCCATGGTATCTGGCTAAGACCTTAGTGTTTCCTGAGAACTGAGGTAAAATGAACGCCTAACAATCATTACGACTTAAGAGGTTGGAGGATGAGGGCTAGTTGCTTATTCAGGAGGGAATGGGAGTGGGGGCTCACCTGTATTGATGATGTAGCGAATAGCCCCTGGACCCAGTGTGTCATAGAGGGGGACTACCACCATGGAATATGTGTAGCAGGCCAGCTCTGCAATGATCCACTATAGAAATGCAAAGTTCAGGTTGGGGGAAAGAGATAAGTCCAGTAAGTCAGTGTGTGCTGAGGCTAGCCCAAAGACCTCTAGACCATGCTTGCTATGCTAGTATGCAACCTCCAGATTTCATGTCCAAACAGCCCAAGTCCACTGCCTGACCCTGCCTAGGCCTCTTTATCATGACTTTTCCTCCCCGGTGGCTCCAAGTACAATGTGGATGGAGCCTGGGAGCTGGGGATGCAGGTGGTAGTGCCATGGCCCTAGGTCTCCATTCTTTGTCAGACCCCAGGCCCTACCAAGAGTGGAAACAGGATTTCAGTTCCCTAGTCTACTGATGCCTCTGAAAGCAGTCAGACCACACTCACCTCTGGACGATTCTGTGCGAAAACACCAATGAACTGCTCCGTGCCTACTTTACAGTCATGCTGGAGAAGTCCTGACCCCAGAAATTCAGCTCTGTTGGCCACCTGCACACAGATGGGTGTGGGTGGGGTCGGGATGGAGAAATGAGGAGGTTTCAATGGGGCTTGTCCACACAGCTTTCCCGCGTCTGTCTGAGCTTCTGGGCTCCCCACCCAGGCATGCAGAAAGCCTCTAGAGGCTAAGGAGAGGAATTAGGTGGGAACGCTGGGGGGAAACAGTAAAAAGTGATCCTTCTGGCTTGTCAATATTCCATTGCAGATGTGGGAGAGGTTCACGAAGCCTACCTGTCCCCTGGGGATGCCCAACGTCAATGGCTGGGGATGGGGTGGGGTCATATTCTTCAGTGGTGTAGACACTGATAAGTTGCTCCTGTTCCTATAACTAACCCCCTACTCGTTCCCATGTAAGCAAGCCTACTAAAACTCAGTGGGTTACAAAAACCAGACAGACAAGAGGGTAGGATCAGGGCTTGTCAGGAAGGAGTTCAAGGAGGAGGTAATGGGAGGCAAAAGGAACTCAGATACATTATATACATCATGACACCATCAAAGAATTTAAAATAACTGTGAGAATAAAAGAGCAAGGCTCTTGCAGACATTATGTATCAGGCTTCAAATGGGCACAATTTTTAGTGGAATAGACTTCTCCAAAGATTTTGAATAAGAAGACTTTAATATCACACACGTATTTGCAGATTTTATTTTGTTTATTTTACCTTTATGGCTTCACTTAATTTTTTTTAACCACATTCAAAAGATTTCCTTTTACCACAGATAACACCTGAACTGACTGTCACTATGTATGTTTTCTAAGCAGTTTTCTCATACCTGCTCAGATAAACCCAGACACTGAATTCACACTGTTCTATCTTCATATTATATTCTATAATATATATATATCTTTTCAATGTAAAGACTAATTTTAAGAAATGTGGCTCCTGGGACCCGCTGGCTACACCTAGGCTTCCCCTAACCCAACAGGGTACCATGCCTGCAGGGCTGGACAGGTGGGGCCTGTGCTCTCACTCACCTCCTGGTAGGAAAGCCACTGGTAAGGCTGCTTTGGCTTCCGGAAGCCAAGACAGGGCCCATTCCCTGCAGAGAGACAAGTGGGCCTTGTGTCAGGGGGAGAACAGGTGGACTCAGCTGCCCCCGTCCAGCAAGCGCAAGGTGGAAATCCCATGCTGTGGGAGCCTCTGGGTCCAGGAGACTTTTCTTGAGCAGTTTGTCTCACCTGCTTGTGGCCCAAGAAGATCGTGAGAATGCAAGAACAGCTTTTCCCTGGGGATCTGGGGGGCTGTGGGTGGGATAGCATGGTAGCCAGCTCCTACTGTGATTTATGTGATAGTTCCAATGGGAGAACTAAGAGGGTACTTACTCTTGGGGAGGCCAGTGGGGGGAGGGAGCAGGAGAGCCTTCTATGACCGTCTCCCTTTGACTCATACCCTGGGACTATTGAGGCGTCTCAGGGGACTGGTTTCAAGCCATGGTTGACAGTATTACAGTAGACTCCCCAGGGGCTGCCCATAGGGGTGTACAGAGTGGCCCCACTTCAGGCAGTCAGCTGCCTCTCTCAGTGGTGGAAAGACTCTCTGCTGACCTGGGCATTACTGTGTCCCTAGTAGCATGCTAGAAGCCTGTTCAATGCCTGATACAAGTCTCCAAACACTCCTCACCTGAGATACTAAGCCCACGGCGGAACACCTGGTACATGGTCCGGGCATCGTCATAGTAGTGGGTGAGCAGCTGCGTGCTCCCTCCAATCACAGATCGCCGGGCTCCACCACTGTCCTAGAAGTCAGACACACCAGACAAGTTGAGGTGAGCAGGGACATCAGGAATAGGCCCTGGCGTGAACATAGCTTGGATGCATTCCTGGTTCACATAGTTGAGGCTTGAAAGTGCTCATATTTGTGACCTGTTCAAGCAGAGAGCATACACACCCAGTCTGTATGCATATACGTACAACATAACTAGTTACTACATACAGGCCCAGTTTAACAGAGTCTCACATATATACACTCCTAAAGAAGCACACAGCCTTTGTATACCAGATTAGTGTACACAGAATGTCCACAATTATCAGGAACTCTTAAGATGTGGTTCCACAATAGAATGGAGTCTGTTATTACTTAGATATAGGATCAACCTGCCAAGGTACCCTGCGCCCAGCAGCCATTGCTATGCCCTAGGTCAGCTGTGTATAGCCTTGAGCTAAGAAGGTTGGCATCCATCACTAGCATGCTAGCATGGATTCCTGAGGAGAGTGCTCTAAGGTACTTTCCCAGGACTGAAGCCTGAGAGTGCGTGAAAGAACACACCAGGCAGCAAGATCCTGGGCCCTCAGCCATGCTGATCCAGAGAGGGACAAAGCAAAGGCCCTCTGTGATGGGGCCAGGGACAAGAGTTAGGTGTCGGTGCCTTCCTCCTCCCCAGGGCCCCCAAGCCCCGAGTTCTTCTGTGCCACAGCTTTGCCTGATCTCTCAGTGCTATTTGGGTTATCCTGGGATGGCCCAGAGCCGGCCAGTTCTTGGAACATTGAGTCTGGAGAAAAAATTAGTGTCGCAGAACAAACAGCCAAATGCAAAACCACAGGCAGCTCTCAGCTGTTTGGAGTGGAAAGTTCTTCTTGGCCAGTATTGCCTGGGAAAGACTGACCTGGGAAGTTAGGGGTACATGCAATCAGACCCACTTTATACCTGGGCATCAGACGTGACACTGCAAGAGACTGTGCCAGGGACTGGGGGAGGGGGCGGTGCTTGTGTTTTGGGCAGGGACACCTGGCTGGAGTTTAATGGATGCAGAGGGGTTGGCCAGGCAGAATGTACAGCAGGCGGTAGCAAGCACACACTCACGGCACAGGAGCACAGGGTGCTGAGGAACTCTGGGTAATCTGTGGGACTCTAGATGGATTAAGGTGAGAGCAGTCTAGAGAGGGCCGCAAACCCAGGAGTTGGGGATGAGGGCATTAGCCAACCAGAGACGGGTTTTAAGACAGGGAAGTAAAATGGTCTGAATTTTGTGTGTTCCAAGAAGTACCAGAGTGCTTGCCTCTCTTACCTCATTTCTTGCCCCTGTCACCACTCATATGTTCCTGATGGACAGGGACAGAGAACCCTTCTCTGAAAGGGTGGCGCCCTGCCCTTTCAGTGGGATCTGCACGGTCACCCGTTCTATAGGTTTGCAGACTGAACTGCAGTCATCCCTCCCACCATGCTGAGGCCCACCAGGTCACTATCACCCAACCCAGGAGCCCCAAGCTGCCTCCTCCTCCCTGCTCTGCAGCCACCACCCTTCTACAGCACAAACAAGCTGCATCTCTCTACTGAAAGTCCCCAATAATTCCACGACGTTCAGCTACTCCTGACAGTTTCTCTGCACCACCCCATCAGCTCGCTGGCCCTCTTTTGAGTACCCAGTTTACAAAGGAGGACTCAGTGACATGCTGGGTCCCAACCAAGAACTACATAGCTTAGGAAGGCACTGCCAGGCCTCCTGCCTAGGATTTCTGTTCTCCCTTTTCATCACCATCCTGTGGGCCTTTTCCAGACCATCTCCAGCTGCTCAGCACCAAACACAAACCACCACCTCCCAATGCCACACTCTTTCAAGCATACCTGGGCTTTCACACACATCAGTCCTTCCAATAGGAAGATAGCCCAAGAATCCAGATCCCTGTTAGACAAGGATCCGTGCCCTTCCCAGGTGGTGAAACATTGCCAGGCTGGTGGTCACTGACATGTATGATCAAGTGAGGTTCACAAGCATGTGTAGCATGAGCTCATTTAAAACTGGGGAGCTGGGTGTGGTGATGCACACCTGTAATCCTAGCACTGGGGGAAGCAGAGGCAGGAGGATTAGGGGTTTAAGGCTAGAGAAAAGCAAGCAAGCAAGCAACAAACCAACCACAAAAGCTAGGTGTGGGGAACTCTCTCCGTTTGCTCCTGGCTGGGACAGAACTGTTCACAGAACCGAAAGTTCAGAAGCAGGAGGCAGAAGTTTCTCAGCATGTGGCCTTTTGTTTCTTAGGAATTATATGAGCATACTATTCATGGGAATGCACACTAAAGGTTAGAACACAGGCAGAATTAAAAGAAAAATCAATCAATCAAACAAACAAAAACAAACAAACAAAAAGGGCTGGAGAGATGGCTCAGTGGCTGTTCTTCCAAAGGACCTGGATTCAATTCCCAGTTCTCACATGGCAGCTCACAACTGTTTGTAACAACAGTTCCAGGGGATCTGGTGCCCTCACACAGACATTCATGCAGGCAAAACACCAATGCATATAAAAATAAATAAATCTTTAAAAAATAAAAAAAAACAAACAACAAAATCCGTAAGTTTGGAGAAGCATATCTCATCAGTCCCTTGTTGGCAAGCCAGTGAATCTTCTTCCTTGCTGCTAGCCTCCTTGTGAGCCTAGGTTCTGTGATGAGGCATGGTCCTGGGATGAGCTCAACTCTGTTTCCTGTCAGCCAGGACTGGAGTCAGGAACTTGAAGTAAATTTACCCCACAGTCTCTGAGGACCGCTTAGCCCAGTGGTTGACCAGGCTCTGCCTATGGTCCATACAATTAATGGAGCAGAGGGAAATGCTCAAGTATTAAACTGATGGGAAGAGGAAAATAAAAAAGGCTAAGATAAAAAGGACTCAAAGTGCTAGATGAGTCTAGTCATGCCAGCACCTCTTTTGATGTTGTGGGGGTTTGAGGACCACCTTGCTGGAGACCTTGCCCAAGGCTGCTGGCTGGTTACCAGGGGACACTAGTAGTCTTTGGGCCACTTGGGGTCAAACGAGTTCCAGGTTTGGCTTCTACCATCTGGAGCTACTTTGAATGATGGGCCAGTTCCCGCTCTGCTCACCTCCACTTCTTCGGACTGCATCAGGAGGTTGCATGGCGGTTGCAAGGCCTTTGGCCGGTGAGCGAGCCAGTAGGCGAGGATGGCTGCCAGAGCACCCATACTCACGAGGGTGGTGGCTGAGAGGCTGCGGAAAAACTGGCCCAAGTCCCCTAGCTCGGGCAGCCGCAGGATCCTCAGGATCTCCTGGGTCTGCATCTTCTCCAGAAGTAAGAGGACAATCTCTGTAGGAAATAAGAGACAGATGAGGGAGGCAGGCCGTGGAGGGGTCCTAGTAGATGGGTCGGGCCCTGGGGTAGTCAGATATGCAGTCTCCTAATGCAACCCAGATCAGCCCAGAACAGCCCAGAAGCTGGACACCTGCAGACTCTTTTTCATTGAGAGACTAGAGCCCTCAGTACTTTTATCTAATGGCCTGGCATCTGGCCAGTTTTCTTGGGAACCACATGCCTAGGCCTGGGGCCATGACTAACAGCTGTTTCCACATTTTCCAGGGGCCAGTATGCACTGGCAGTTATGGGCATGGAGTCTCTCAGGCCTCAGGGTCTTTTGTTACCCTGGCCACAGATCTTTGCGTATGTTTGCTCCTAGGAGATGGAGAAGACGGGCAGACCTCAGAAGCACTCATAACTATGTAGAAGATGAGTGGGGCGGAGGGAGGCAGGCTCTACCTGATCCACCTCCGAGCTCTCAGCCCTAGGCTTTGCTTTTGAAGGGGAGAGAGAAGGGGACGTTGGCAGAGCCCATGGACTAGCCCAGATAGATACCTCCAGGCTTCATGACTGGAGGACAATGACCTATACGACTATATGACTGCATCACCAAACACAGGATACCAAGAGGCATAGTGGTCCCATCCTTGACTGGATACAGTTCATGGAGCAGAGAAAATGTTTAAGTATGAAACTGATGGGAAGAAGAACATAAACAAGGCTGAGAAGGAAAGACTGAAGCGCTAGATGGGTCTAGTGGCCCAGCACCTCCTCTGATGCTGCAGGTGGTGGTTAGGGTGCACCTCCACCCTCTGCAGTTCAAGGGAACACAGCAAACCTCTCAGGAAGACACAGAAGATGCCCTGAAGGCGAGAATGGCATCTCCCAGAGATCTCATGTGTCCTCCTGTTAGCTGTTGGGTAATGGCACATTGGCAGAGCAGGTGCAGGTTGCTGGGTTCTGCACCTTGCTCAGGACTAACAGGGAACAGAGGAATTGTTCGGGTTTCAGGTGCTGCTATCCACACTCGGACCCCTTAGCACCACTACCCAGTAAGACCTGGAGCTAGAAACTCCTGGGATATGCATAGGCCTGCCATCCCAGTGATCACAGGACAGGCTCTGGACCGCCCCACAGCGTCCTCAGGCCCTTGACATCATGGAGGCAGTGGGTATGGTTTCTCTTCTTGGGAAACAAAAATGAATGTCAACAGTGGTGACTCCGGAGGCAAGGGATAGCAGCCAAACAACTGCTTGACCTTTGAGAGAGGAGGAGGAAGGAGCTTAAATTCCAGTAAATAGTATTTGTGTTAAACTATAACATGGCATGAGGTCAGCAATAGGCAAAAAGTCACTGTAGACAGAGGAAAGGAAGTTTCTAGTTCATCTATAAACTACACATGGTTAAGCATACCCAACCTTTTTGAACCTCTACTTCCCCATCTTTGAAATGGGCACAGCACCACTGGGCACGGCATAGTCACAGACCTATAGACAGATGTGCTTGTCAGATGGAGGTGGCTCAGCCTTGGAAAGAGAGGCAGAGACAGGTCTGACGCAGGTGGCCCAAACAGAGGCAGTTTTGCCCAGGCTCTGTGCTTCCACGGAGCATACTTTTGTAGATATAGTGCAGGCTCTCTGAGTGAAAGGGACACTCACCAATCTCCAGGTATGGGCATTCCTAGGGAGCTGTGAAAGTGGACCCCTAGTTGGGCAAGGGCATCGTCCCGGATCTGTGGAGCTTGAAGCCCAAACTCATCGGCAATCATTTTGGTTTTTAAATGTATGTGAGTGCTTTGCCTACATGGATATCTATGGACCATGTACTTTGCCCAGTGCCCATGCAGGTCAGAAGAGAGCATCAGATCTCTCTGACACTAGAGTAATAGGCAGTTGTGAGCCACCATGTAGGTGCTAGAAATTGAGTCTGGGACTCCAGAAGAGCAGAGAATGTTCTTAATTGTAGTGCCATCTCTCCAGCTCCCACCAGCAGACTTAAGTGATGAAGACATTCCAGAGGAAACACACTCTCTCTCTCTCTCTCTCTCTCTCTCTCTCTCTCTCTCTCTCTCGTGCGCGCGCGCGCACAAACACACACACACACACACACACATACACACTGCAGTGTTCTTGTCATGAGAGTGGAGGCACAGCTATGAACCACAGTGCCTTCACCAAGCAAAGTCTCTCTAGGGAGGGAGGGCTCTGGGCAGATGGCCAGCTGGCCTTCTCTTCTCAGGACATCCACTTACCTAAAGTGTAGATGGGAAGACTCATCAGACCTACCAGATGAGTGACTCACTACTAGACGCCTCCACCAGCTCTTGAGGTGGGCGCTGAGCCGAGGACTGTTTCCTTTAGTGAAATGGACTGACTCTGTGGGCCCCTAGCCAGCCCTCAAGGACTCCACTGTATGTTTTAAAACACTATTAAAAAGGCTGAAAGAGGCCGGGTGGTGGTGGCGCACGCCTTTAATCCCAGCACTCGGGAGGCAGAGGCAGGTGGATTTCTGTGAGTTCGAGACCAGCCTGGTCTACAGAGCTAGTTCCAGGACAGGCTCCAAAGCCACAGAGAAACCCTGTCTCAAAAAAAAAAAGGCTGAAAGAATATCTTGAGACCACCAATCCCTGGCTCTTGGCAGTTGCTCACAGACAGACCTCAGACTGTAGCATAAACTAGGCATTTGGGAGAGGGGACAGAGCACGGTATGGAATGGCCAGGTCACCCATTCACCCTCCCACCCATGTATCCCGCAGCCTCCACATGGCCTCTGTTCTCAGAGTTGCAGGGCAGACATGAGGGAGTGGGCAGTGTTGTACAGTATGGCCTAGGCTGTGATCAGACACAAGAAGGCAGAGGAGGTGCCTGACTCAGCTATGACAAGGCAGAGCCGGCTGCTGGCAGGAAGTAGCACAGTTGTGGAGGCTGAAGGGTGGAGAGAAAAGGGTATCCCAGGCAGAGAGAGAAGCTAGAGAGTGCCTGGGATGCATGGGGAACCCAGTACTCTATTCGGTAATCCAGCCTTTGAGCCCCTGAACCCTGTACAAAGGTCACTATCACAAGCCTGTGAGGACGGTCTCTGAGCTTCAGGAGGGGACTTGTCTAGACCTCCTGAACTTCTGATTCTTAGAAAACCTGTCCTCTACACCACACAGTGTGGTCCTCACTGTGGCCCCTACACTCACTGTAAGGAAGTGGAACACAAGACTATTTCTGCAAGTCAGGGACACTGTGTGCACCCCCTTGTCTGATGTGGCCACCCCACTCCTGCCAATGCAGACTCATTCCCACAAGTCTCCTCTCCTTTGGAGTACTGTTGAACACCTAGAAAAATCCAGCTCTAGTGGTGGGAACATGAAGAGCCACCAGAATCTGAACATGGAATCAGTCTGTGGGTCCAGTCATATGCTCTTCATCTTACACAAACCACAAGTCTCCTCCCATCTGGTGCAGTGAAGGGCGTTAGATGAAGGACAGCCCACAGCTCCTCAGGTGGCTGTCCACCTAAGGAGCCAACTATAGCGGCCACAGTTCCTTTGACTCCAAGTCTGGCCTGCACCCCTCCTTGGCAACGAGCGTGTTTCATTTCTCCAGCTTTACCTTCTCAGTCAGAGGTGCTCACTTTCACTCTGAGGCTCCCTTCAGAGCTGGGAGACACTGCAGGGCAGGGCTGTGAGGCCAGGTCCTCTGAGGACACTGACTTCAGAGCCAGTGTGCGCCACCAAGCCCTTGGCATGTGGGAGGGGAGAGCAGAGACTAGTTCTGGGAGGCTTGTCGTCTCTGGTTATTTTACACGGCCTTGGCCTTCTCTGACCTCCTCTTACCTGGGGTGGTCCCTGAGGTCCAAGCCCAGCTGCCTCTTCCCATGCCCCAGGAGGCTTTTCTGATTGCAGCAGCTATGGCGGGTGGGGGTTTACAGACAACACCCCAGGGACCATTGGTGCTGCCGTTGCCAAGCAAGCTGCTGTGGGTGTTTATAACTGAGAACCCAACCCTCAGCAGAAACTCGCTTTGTCCCAAGCTTTTCCCTCCAACACGGATCCTTTTGGAATACCTAGTGGTGGCTCATGCTGGAGACCCTGAGACTTCCCCCAACCAGCTCACCCTGGAGAGTGGGTGGCACAACAAGCCTACCTTCCTTGTGAAAAAAGGGTGGGAGAGGACGGAACAAAGGGAGTCATGATGGGATACACATCGACTCCAAGGTGATAAAGTAGAAAGCTCAGAGCACAGACCCTGAAGAAACGGCCCTGGGAGAGTCAGCTCTGAGAGACCCCTCTGCTGTTGCAGCCTCCAGCCCTGGCACCCCGCGCCTTCCTAGGCTACCTTGATGCTTCAGCGTGGAACCACTACCCCTGCCAAGCTCCCAAACCTCTCCATTCCCCCATCCCAGAGCCCCAGGCTAATCACTACCCAAAGCAGCCCAGATTCCCAGGCTAGCCTCTTCAACCATCTCTCTTCTCTAACCTGTGCTTACACTTACACTGAAGTTCACTTCCTGTCACACAGATGTGACTCTGTCATGCCACTGTTCAAAAACTTCATCTGGTTCCCTACTGTCTCAGGACCCAAAGTCCGACCGCAGCAGTTGGCCCTAAAGATGTCCACATTTCTCTGAATCTTCTCTTGAATTTCCTTAGAATCACCCTTACTTTTTCTCAGCATCAGTACAGCCTGGTCCAGTGGGATCCTGGACCTTTGCAAACCTCTGCGGCCTTTAGTAATAAACGGCAACCTGAACCAAGCCATGAAATCACCAAAGAACCACCTCACCTCCCATTGTAGAGCTCAAATGGCAACCTCACCAGGCCCCAGGGTGCAGCCCTCTAGTCAACAAGCTGGGGACAGAGTCAGAAGGTGGATTCCAGTGCTGGACTGACCAGACTCAAATCCTGACTTAGATTCTTGATGTGGCCATGAGCAAGTCACCAACCCCCTCAGGGTCTCTTCTCACATAAGGCCATGGGCAGGGAGTAGGTGCCAGGCACACGGTAAAGGAAGTACTCGGTGGAGAGCAGCTAACTGGATCCATTTCTTCATGACTTTGCCAGCCAACGGGGCTCAAACACAACTTGCAAAAGACGCTACATTCACATCCTACCTTTCCAGAAGGCTCCGGGCACTGAGCAGGTGCTGCGCTGGTCTTGCTAGAACCAGCCTCCCTTTCTAAGGCCTGTGGAGCCCAGGGAAAGAGGTTACCACATCTTGATCAAGTACAAAAGTTGTGAAGGCCCTGCCCCTGGGGACAGCTGATGGCAACAGCCGCTTGCTTGCCCTGAGAAGCTGGGTGGTAGTGGAGGCATTAACTGTGGGAACAGTGGCTCCCTGGCGGCTGTGGGTGCAGCGCAGCTCTGTGAGGAGCTGTTGGCCCCTCAAGGCCCCCACTGGCCCCCCTTCATCTGCACATGGGGCGGTGCTAGCTCAGGCCAGCTCAAAGCCAAGCAACTCTGCCTTAACCCTCTCTCTGCCAGTTTGCCAGGGCCTCAGCCCATGCTCTTCCACCTTCCCTGACCCCACATTGTCTTCAGTCTGGGAGGGGAGTTGGTTGTGAGTTCTCAGAGGACAAAGCCTTCTTACATACACGCGCATACACACACTCACACACACATACACACGTATGAATACACACACACCTGGGACATCTATTGGGAGTCAGGGAACTTGGCCTCAACATTCAATCTGCTGAATTTCACTTCTTTAGTGGGTCTTCGACTTTACTTTTTAAAAAAATTACATTTTTTCAGTGTGTGTGTGTGTGTGTGCGCGCGCGCGCGCATGCAAGCATGTTTACAAGAGTCCCACAGTATGCAATCTGCCCTCCTATAGTAATTCTTGGGAAAGTTTAAGGGGCGGGAAATCAAGTGGCCATAACCAGAGTTCTGGTGGGTGGAAAGCGCAGGCGGCAGGGGCATGAAGCTGAGGGAGCAGGTCTGCTCCAGGAAGAGGGACCCAGTTGCCAGGGCAAGAAAAGCTCCTGTCTCACCAGCACATCTGAATAACCCCAACATACAGTGTCAGACAGCAGATTCTGGGAGGCCGAGCAACTCTCCCGTCTACACAGGGATCCCAGCTCAAGTCTGTATGACATAGGGGCTTCACTCCATGTTCCTCTTGGGTTTTAATTAGATTCACGGAGCCATAGATGACTGAGCCAAGGCCCTTCCCAACTCTGGCACTACCAGGAGAGGCAGCTCCTGTGTCCCTTGTGAGATAGGGTTGCTGTGTTACCAAGTAGCTCACTCCCGAGCTCTCTGGGGAGCCTGATTATAGCTCTCTCCTAAGGGTGATTAAAGCACCTTACATGAAAGGTCCAACTGAGGTTTACTGCGGCGAGCCACTTCCCTGGCTACCCCAACTCACCGTGACCGTGCCTCCATCGCCTGCCTTCACCAGCCTTCACGGCCATCCTCAAGACAGCATCTCTTGAAATTTTCACTCAGCCCAAACCCCTGCCAGAGACCATGATCGTAGACTTGTATGATCAGACCGGGAAGCTAGGCTCAGACTGCACTTCCAGAGACTCAGAAACAAGCAGCCTTGAGATCAGCATAGCAAACAGAAACACAGTGTCTTTTTACAGGCGCCTAGATAAGCCTTGCCCTCACTGTAAGTCAAGTTCAGCGAAATCCCAGGCCAGAGGGATAGAAACAGTAAAGGCGATATCTACATGGCAGAATAAACAGATGGCTGTGATGGACTAAGGGTTTGTGGACAAACTGAAGCTCCAATAGCCCTTCTTCCACATTGCACTCTGGGACAGTAGGCAGAAGTCCAGGGATACTGGTGAGGGCCATGATCACCATGCAGGCAGACGGACACTCCTGGCCAGGTCTCATTGTGTAGGAAGGCAAGTCCTTGGCGGTACCATGATCCTTTCCCTTTCAGATAAGTCCACAGTAGGACTGCTAACGCCTGGGTCTCGGGGCCAGGGATCCATTCCACTGCTAGCCAAGACTGGGGACGCATCATAAGTGCTGCAAGTTCAAGCTCAGTGAAGGACACAGCTGGTCTCCTGGCAGAAACACATGCTCAAGAGTCCAACTGCAGATGGCCAAGGCACAGATGGGACAGTCTTCTTTAGCTAGGACTGTGCTCCTTGAGGTAGAAAGGGTCCTGGCAAGACACACTTGGGGTTACTAAGGCAGAAGGGAGAAACTAAAGAGGGGCTTGCTTGCCTGCTTGTCATTTAAGGACACTGCTGTTCTCTTGGGGACACCTGCTCAGAAAGAAATGCCAGATACATGTCCTTAAGGGAAGGATGGGGCTGCGGGGTGAGGCATAGAGGCCAGCTGGGCTGAGGCGGAGTGACACGGTGGATTGGTTTGTCACAGGAAGAGCCTGTAAGACGTTGGCACCTGACAAGATCCCTCAGTGCGGGGAAGGAGACAAAAGACTGGCTGTACCAAGGACCAGAACACGAAGCTGAGGCTGGCTATTTACTGCAGAACATAAGAGATCACAGCTGGTACTGTATGCCTCATGCATTCCAAGGCACAGCTTGTGGGTCACCTGACCACCGCCCAGGACCCTGAGGCCTGGGGATACAAAAGTGTTCCAGGCAAATTGTGTCTCTCTGTCTGCCATGAGTGCTGCTCCTGTAGCCTGGAACCCATATTGTTCCTTTACCCACAATTCCACATACGTGTGTGTGTGTGTGTGTGTGTGTGTGTGTGTGTGTGTGTGTGTATACACCTTACACATTAAGCAATGACTCAGTCTTTCCTCAGGTTCAAGGTTTTTCTGACAAAGATAAATTGCTATACTTTCTGGCTCTCGTGGGAATAAATAAAAGGAAATTTTCTCCATTGCAGCAGAAGGCAATGCTGATCAATGGAAGCTGGCTCCCTTCTGCATCAGCATGCTGGAGCTCAGGGCTGGTTAACACTTGCAGTCCTGGCCCCGTAGCAGTGAAGGCCCACAGGGTTAACTTGGAACTCCAGCACTGGGTCCTTGGCTGAGCCAGGGACTGGGAACTCAGGCTTCCTTTTCAAGGGCAGGATGAATGGGGGAATATGCAAATGGCCGCCCTGCCTTCCAAGCTGCAGGGGAGGGCCCGCTGCTGGCTGGCCAGCTTCACTCCTCTCTGGGCCCGTCACTTGAAAGGGTTTGCACTCCTGTGGCTGGCTCCTGCAGCCAGGTCAGGTTGGGGGCTGTTCTCACCAGAAAACAAAAATCTCTTTCAGACCCAGGCAAAGTGAGGCCCCAGCCGGCCCAGGGAATGTTGCTGGAGGCTGTTCCATGCTGACCTACTGAGGCTACCCATCCCTGAATCCTGACTTCCCCATTTAAAAAAAAAAAGTTCAGCATCTTTGGAAAGGGCACTAGAAACTTCTGTGGCCACTGAGGAAAGAAAGCATGAGGGTGAGTGAAGGTCAGGACAGCAGAGAGGATCACCCCTTCTGAAGTTCTGTTGATTCTTTGCCTTTTGTAAAAACAAGGGTTTCTGTTGGTTTGGTTGGTTGGGTTGGGTTGGTGCTGGACAACTCCTGTGGTGTTCAAGGTGAATGTTGAGGGAGGAACAGAAGGCCACATATCCCCCACCTGGTGCCCATGCTGCTTCTCCTGAGGCAGGGTAGAAAGGCAGGGAAATTTTGGGGGACATGGGGAGAGGCAGGAACCTCCTGACTCTGGATACAGTCGGAAACAACAACATAAGCGTGATTTCCAACACAACCAGCAACTGCTTAAGACTCCTTTCTTTCCCAGCTGTAAACCTGTCATTTTCTGGGAATTTCACCAGAAACTCCATTTACATGGAAAGGACATGTATTAAAGCCCTGTGCACCCCCAGCGGTGCCTGGTTTCAGCTGATCAGAGTGTAACTTCCTCCAGGACATGTCAGAGCCATCTCGTTTATCAAAAGAGAGAAAAGCAAATGGGGTGAAAGCCTTCTTAGCAACCTGTCGAGTTATACCTTGACAGCAATGGTATGTCTAGGTGGGGCAGACAGTGCACCCTGACTCTTCTCTGAGAAGCTGGAGGCCATGCCTTCAGGTGTGTCTCCCTTTCTGAGCACATCCCTTTCTCTTAACCCTTCTGCTTATGCCTATGCTAAAGTATCTTCAGTAAGCCTCAACCGTGCACCATAAACTGGCTAGTCCTGAAATTCTTTCCTGTACACAAGCCAGGCATCCTGGTTTGATGCAAGCGGGGGGGGGGGGGGGGAGGGTGTGTCTCTAAAAGGAGGGAACTCCTCAGGCAGATGAGGGTGACAATGGGCCATTGTCTCTCTGACCCCTCACCTCTGACATTCTGACACTCCAGGGTCACCAAGACCTGTCCATCAACCACAGAGTAAATTTTGAGCCCCACAAGCACCCATGTGAGGTTCAGAATCCTCTCAGGAATCAGTGACACAGCATCATTTAGTCTGAGAGGACATCCAGGGTAAGGCCACTTAACAGCTCATTCTGGAGCCACACAAGAGGCAAGAGATGTTACATGGATCTTCCACAATCCAAGGCATAGGATCTCGTTGGCTTTGCAGCCTTAAGAAAAGGCCCTCCCTTGGGAGGTAATGGACCACTTGCTGCCAGCTGTCTCTAGTTGTCCTACTTTTGACTGTGGTCACACAGCATATTTACAAAGCTAAGATGTGCCTCCATGAAGGAGAATCAAGAGGCAGAGGGAAAGGAGGCGAGAGGTCACTGTGGGCCTAGAAAATGGGAATTTCACAAGTCACACCTATCCTGTTGTCTGGGCTACAGCAAGGATGCCAGGAACACATATACCCAGATCCTCAACTAGTCTGCTGGCCAAGGAAAGGACTGCTGTCCCCAGACATGGCCAGGCTAAGAAGATGGCAGAGTGGCAGCTGAGGAGGGGTGAGGTAAAGGTGTGCCCCGGAAAACCATATCCTCTCCACTGAGAGGTACAGCCACCACCACCACCACCACCACCACCACGGAAACTCTGCCTGCTAGGCAGGGTGCTAGAGTAGCAGAGCTTCATTCATGTAGCCCCAGCTCTGGAAACTGAGTAGAGGAGAGGCTACTTCTGAAGCCAGGGTGGTCTCTGCCACCCTGAACTGATCCTACCTGATACCCGCCTCCCTCCATGTTGGTAAGTATCTTTCTCCCATTGGCCTGAGAACATCCTGTCCAGCCTCTAGCCACTCCCCTATCTGATCTCACTGGCTGGCCCACACCCTACCTTGCTGCTCTTTCTGTGTCTTGGCTCTGACCATCCTGCCACAGAGCCTCTGGCTGACCTTGGTGTTCAGTTTCTGGTTGATCTCAATGCTGATTGGCCTTTCTGCTCATGCCTCAGAACTTACTGACAGTATTCACAGTAGGTCTGAGAGAAGAACTAGGGCAGAGATAGGTGGGCAGGTAGATCTCGCAGGGCGTCAAGGGCCCAACAGTCCAATACTAGAGGGAGAAATAGTGGAACAATGAGCCCGTTCCACTCATTCTTTCCAGATCCATCTGCATAGTGGGACAGAGTTCTGGGAGTGAGTTAATGTGGTGTGTCTCAGAGTTGCCCATTCAACCACGGGTTGCCTTCTTTCTCCCTTCCGCCTCTCCCAGTGGTCACCAATCACTAGGTTGATTCCTGCTCCAAGGGATTTGCTTATCCCAGGATCTGGAAACTGAGATTCTGATTGTTACTGCTCTAAAACCGTAAGAGGCAGTCAGCTTGGAATGCAGACCAGACTGGACAGAGCACAAGCCAGGAGCCAGCCACTCCCAACCTTCCACAGATGCCCTCCAGCTGAATGCCTAGTCTAGGGCGGGGAGAGGAATGACATTTCTGGGAAGAGCAGGTGGATAGGGTCAGGTGGGACTAATTGAAATGAAATGATTTGGGATCTGAAATTATTGATTAGACCTTCCAATAGATAGGGGAGTTCAGTTCAGAATTTCTGTCCCAACATGTGTCCCCTATTCTCACTTCTATCTCTCATAGACCCCAAGTCTCCCGTGAGTATGGAGAATATTTGGCTATGGCCACACCTGATAGGTGAGTGAGTGACAGGAAGCCATTGGCAGGCAATCTAAGGACACCATCCAGGCCCAAGCAGCATCTTTCTACAGTACTCCTTCCCCTAAAAATCTGAGGTGGGTCCAGTGGATAGTGAATGAGAACTCTGCCCTGTCTTCAAGGTAAGGGGCTGAGACTGTCATACCAGGCTATCAACAAGGGCAAGGACCTTGACTGGGGCTCTTTCTCAGCTATGCTGGATTATGTACCCAGAGCTGCCTGTCTACAAAGATACTAGACCTTGGAGTCCAAGAAAGCAAGAGCCCCCAGAGAAATCTTCCTTCTACAAAGCCATCCATTCCGCAGTTGTGGGTGATACCCCACCAATCCCCCCATCCATCCATCCATCCATCCATCCATCCATCCATCCATCTACCCATTATTCCTCTCTCCCTTCTGGAGCTCCTAAGCATCCCAACCTTGACAATATCAATGACCAAGAATTTGTCCCTGCAACTGGAGAGTTCTCTCAGCTATGCTGGGCAGAGCAGTCAGCATTCATTCCAGTTTTTTGTTGTTGTTGTTTGTTTGTTTGTTTTTCTAAGAGACAATCTCACGTACCCCAGGTTGACTTGGAACTTACTATGTAGTCAAAGCTATCCTTGAACTCCTGGCCCGCTTGCGTCTGCAGCCTCAAGTGCTGAGATTATAGGCATGAGCCACCACACTCAGCTTTTACTTCGGACACTCCCATTGCCAATCTTTCCTCTTGCCTTGAATGCCTTTTCTTTTTCTTCTTCATTTCTGCTTGCTAGAATCCTGGCTCCCCTCTGGGCAGCAAGTCTGAGAATACTTTCTGACCCTCAGCTTGTACCAGTTGCCTTCCTACTTAAATATCTTGGAGTCTCGGAGCTGCGCAAGGTAAGCGGTGATAACAGCAGCACAGCATTGTGGGAAGGTTGAAGGGACGCTTGCAGAATCATAGAAACGTGGTGATTGACATACAGTGTGTGCAGGGCGAAACAGAAATGCAGACAATATGTTTACACCCCTCCCCCCTTAATTCAAGGAATTTCTAAGTGCCTACTGTGTGCCTGGTAGATAAACAACACACCTTCTACCGTGGAAAAGTGTATGGAACAGCCCCCGATTTCCATCACTGAGCCAGGTTCAGCTTCAGGAAGGTCAAACTAAGAGCCCTTAGAATCACAAACCCCCAGAAAATCACCCGAGAGCAGGATGGCAGGTTATGCTGCCCCCTGGTGTCAGTGAGTTCTTGCTCACGTGCAACCTTAAAATTCCCTTGCAGGCTGTGGGCAGCTAAATGATCAGAATCTTCCCGCAAGGCAAAGGATTGGGTGCAAATTCAAACTTTCCCCCTTTGGGAGGCATGCCCCAAATGCCTAATTTTCCAGGAGCTCCACCATCGGCTCCAATTCTTAGCTGCCTTTTTGGACTTCAAGACTTCAAGCCAGTCATTTCCCTAGTGGACCCTGGGGTTGGGGTGGGCTCTGATGCGGCTGAGCTGAGCCAGCCGGTGCATGTTTGCACCTGTTTGGGCAGATACCTCTCACTTCAGCCTCGTATAGCCATGCCTTACTCAATAGAGCCAGGTCTATGTCCCCAGAACAGGGATCAGGGCTGGAGACTCATCTCTGTCTCTTTATGGAGCCCAGTCCCAGTGCAGGCCAACCCGGGATGCAACTATTCTGCTAACATAACAGTCCTGCACAACACTCCTGGCCTCCAGTCTTTTCCTCTTGACTCAGCCTGGCCACTGTGTCTAAGCAGAGGGCTCTTCTGTGCCCCCTGACAAAACCCTCTTCTCCATGTTCCAATAACCCAGGTCCCAAGGCAGAAGACCCTGAAGACTCAGCCCTGAAGGCTCACATGGTTCTCTCTGCATAACTCTGACAGCTCTGACTTCCTTCACCCGGCACTTGGCCTACCTTTGTCTGACAAACGCCCTGCGTCCCCGCAGAAACCCATAAAGACATCACTGGTGGGTCAGGTCTGAGGTTAATCAGGTTGGACCTTGTATAAGAGTACAGGGCTACATCAGCCTGAAGGGAGGGGTGCCTTTTAGAAATGAATCCATCAGGAGTGGCCCCTCTTTACAATCTGCACGCAGTGTCATAGATATGGGCAGGAGTGCCAACCCGCTGATTCCACTGTGCTTGGGTGTGTGGAGGGCACAGTTCTTATCAGACTGAGCACCTGATTCACGCTAGATCCACATCATTGTCTCTTTGTTTACAACTCAACATTCAGGTGAGATCTAAAATGGCCAAGTACTGTGCAGCTCAGAGGCGTGGCTGCTGTCTTCCGGGGTGCTCTTTCCTCTGCCTTTCCCTGAGAACTCTTGAGGTCAACTTTTGCCAGATCAAGCCTTGCTTCCTTTGGGGTACAATAAGTCACATAAAGCACATAAAGAGTGACATTGACTCAGGAGTGCCCTCCTGTTTGATCGAGCGGCAGGAACCTGGTAGCTACACTGGGATCCTGCACTACAGAGTAGAATTCATCCTTGGGTGAGAGAGAGAGAGAGAGAGAGAGAGAGTGTGTGTGTGTATGCATGTATGTGTTAGTATGCATTTCTCATGCCTTTCCACCCAGAGAAAGCCTGGGATCCAGTCCGACAGAGGGCAGACACATGCTCTATAAAGCCCACAATTCATCGGGAGCATAGCGTACAAGGAAAACCCTAAGTCATACTCATCCTTCTAGCAAACAGAGCAGCTGGGCCTAAGTGGAAGCAGCTGCCACCCATCCCAGGAAAAGCTCTGCTTGACTCTCCAAGGCCCTTGTAGAGCCCCTCAGTGAAGCAGATCCCCTTTTCTCATTCAAGGAGGCATGACAGAAGGCCAGCCTGTCTCAGTGACAGTTGTATGGGGTGTCTCTCACGGGCTACTGATGACCCCTATCACAAGGGTGGTTCTGTAGCCTCCAGACACTTTCCTGAAACCACAGATGACCAAAGCTTCGGAACCAAAGACCAAAGCTTGAACACATGCTGGATGGGGTTCTTTCTGGAGGAGGACAAAGGGAGCCAGCCAAGAACTGGGAAGGGGTTCATAGGCTTCTCATCATAGAGGCCATAAAAAGTCTGTTAACCACTACCACCACCACCACCACCACCACCTACCATCACCACCACCACCACTGGTGGTTACACATGACCCCAGTTCTAGCCTGTCCTTGCCTGTTGGGCATACAGCAAGACCAGAGTGGCCTGAGCATCCTGCCACCAGACACTGGCAGACAGAAGGAGCTTAGGGAGCTGAGTGGATTAGAGAGGCCTTATTCTCCCCAGCTCAGGGAAAATGTTCCAGTGGCCTAACTCAGGACAATTGTGGGGGGTGGGGAAATAATTACAAGGCCCATCATCCTCCCCACCACATTCAGGCCTGATCTAAGCAGACACTTGGCATGGGTGGATCAACTTAAACTTGAGTTCAAATGCCAGTCTTCCGGGTATTATCCATACGGCATTGGTTAAGTCAGTTGTTGAATCTTAACAATAAAAGAGGTACCATCAACCCTCTAGGTTTTGCTATGAATACTAAAAAACAAAACACATGGCTCACAAAAGGATTAACCTCTGCCCTTCCTTTAGCTCAGAAACAACTTTGCTACCGCTCCAGTGGAACTGTCTGAATATCAAATAAACACTAGCATGCATAGAGCATTTGCCCTGGCCTACGCCAGGTATAACCACGTTAAACATTAAGCATTTTCATATAAATTATCAGGCTTATTCTGCATAGGACTAGGGCCAGGGTTGGGTTGGAGACCCTGGAGAGGAGGAGGCCAGCATGGGGAAATATTGAAGGGATGGGCCTGTGGAGAGAGTCCAGGTGTGGTTGTAGGGATTTGGGGAGAGTGCGAAGCAGGGATTCCTCAGGGGTCCATTAGCTTTCTCAGAGGGTGCAGGGATGAAAGCTGATTCCTGTGAGGAACAGGGGAAGTCAGGACACAGCCCTGGGCAGAGCTAAGGGGCAAGTAACCAGCCAGTCTTGTCCTCTGGCTAAAGGGCAGTAGCGACCAGTAATGAGAAGGCTCTGGCTGGAATCAGGAAGCCCCCAGGTCAGCTCGGGCTGTACAGTTCACCCACCGCGGGACCTCGGGGGCAACACCCTTGGGTTTTGGTCTCTGGAGACGGACACGGACACAACACAGAAAATCTGCCCTTCCCTTGGATCAGGGCCTAATCTGAACACCGGTCCTCACCACAAGGGGAGAGGGGCTTGAAGAATGAAGCGAGGTTGTGGGGGTCTCAGTGAGCAAGGCCCTTCCTCTGGGCTGACAAAGCTGCTTCCCCAACACAGACCCGGGGCCACCGCCAGAATTGGGGGGCGGCTAGGGGACCTTGAAGGGACCGCTCAGCAGCCGCAGCACAGCGGAGGGCTCCGCAAGGTGGGGATGTCACTCCCGCACCCAGGGCCGAGATACTACAGCTTCCCGGAGATGGAGGTCGGGATCAGACCGGAACTTACCCGCAAACAGCCAGAGAGAGCCTCCCGACACTAGGAAGAAGGTCAGCATGTTGGCGAGAGGGCCCAGTCCGGGCCGCACTGCTTCCCGGGCCCACAGCCCCGCAGCCCGAGTCGCGGCCGCCGCTGCCGCCGCCGGGTATTTTTAGCCCCCACCTCCCCGCGCCACTGCGGAGACCCGGCGGGAGGGGGAGGGCGCGGCGCGCGCTGCTCACGGAACCCGACTCCCAGCCCCGCAGCGCGGCCGGGACTCTTGGGCTAAGAAGAGACAGCTGCGTCCGAACCGCCGAGCCCGACTGGGGGAGGGGCCGGCCGCCCGCCCCGCAACGTTCCGGGGGAAACGGGTTGGAGGGGGAGCGCTCACGGGTGCACTGCCGCTGCCATTCACCCTTCCACCCACGAACGACCCTTACCTCCGCACGACCCGCCGCCAGGGCTTTATGGCGAGGCAGGCTCAAGTGGCAGCGGGGTCCAGGACTTCTGTCCCAGGAAATACACATGCTGATGGGCCAGTTCCAGGCTGACTCGGACGCCCCCTGGGACGTGATTTTGTAGACACTGGGAGTCACATCTGCAAGCCCGAGAGAGGAGGAAGTGATTGGGGGCTCTCTAGGTGAGGCTAAATTGAATAATGCCTAGATATAATGAGAATGCGCAAGGTCAGGTTGGAGGCCACACAAGGTCACAGGAAGACTCACCAGCTGCCAAGTAGTCGGTCACCAATCCTCAGGCATGTCACATGAAGCCACAGGCAGCCACATGGAATCACGGGTGCCTTCCGAGGACTCAGGCAGGGATGGTTATGTGTGTGGTACATGAGAGCTCAGGTTCCTTAGCTATGATAACCGGCTAAAAAGCCACCAAGTTGCTGATGGTGTTGGAATCCCTCTGTCTGGGAACAAAAGGAGGAAGCCTGATTCTGCGATTTTCCAAAAGAATAAAGGTAGGTATTCTGATGGAGGCTCCATGGCCATTTTCAGGTGGATTTCACGAAGTTCTCGCTCAAAATTCTTCCTTGTGTTCTTGTTCAAGCATTCAGGACCCACTAGGTCTCCAGCACCGAGGACAGCGCTCAGGCAGTCCCGCCCTCTCTATAGGCAGCCAGGCACTAATTGAGATCAGGACCTGGGCCAGGAGAAAGAGGGTGAGAAACCAGACAACAGACATCAGGAAGCAAGGGTGGATAGGTAAGATCGCTTGCTCTTTGTGCACTTGAACTCACAGCTGGGCTGCAACGTGTGTGTGTGTGTGTTGTGGGGAGAAGGTTGTCCTGCACCTTTAGTATTGGCATATATATCCAGGACTACGTGTGTGAACCTTAGCATGTGTGTACAGTCTGCAGATATATGTACAGTACGTCTCTACACCAGACTCTTCTACCCCATTACAGGAACTGGGTCCCAGGAGGGTTACTCTTACTTGAAGTCAGGCTCTTTCTGGCAAGGGTTTTGCTGGAATCCAAACTTGGCAGACACCTCCACAAGAGAATCACAGAGGTGATGTGGCAGGATTTTTCCCAGTGGGTGACACAACAGTCAGAAACCCCCTTTTCTGTGCTCCCCCATAGCAAACTAATTGAAAGCCTGCTCAGGAGGAGACCCAGGCAAGAGGAACTTCTAGGCTGAGCAAAAGGAGTGGATCTTTTCAAGTCAGACTGACCTAGGGAGTCAACCAGAAAGTGTCTCCATAGGCTAAGGGACTAACTGAATAGCCCAGAACAGAGCAGGGGTCCTAGGAGCTGAGCAGCAGTCTCTGGGCCCAGAACTCTGCAGCACCAAGATGCAGGAGCCTCAAGGCCTTTGGGTGGCTTCTGGCAGCCTCTTCTCCAGAGTGATGTCATGGGACACATTTAGCCTGGCCTCCTGCAGAATGTCACATCCGGTTTCTCTTCCCACAGATGCCCCTGCTTCTTGTAAGTATTACAATTCAAAAGCCTATGATTACAACTTAACCGCGTGGGGTTCTGTTTTCCCTCGAGAGGGATCTAGATGGGAAGGGATCTGAGCTGGCTGTGGGATCACGGCCAGGTTTCTCTTCCCTCTAGACCTCTCCCCTCCACTGAGCATGACTTGTTCTTTTCTGTACTGGGTTGCCAAGAACTCCCTCCTCCTTGTGGATCTCCATATGAACCAGGCAGGTGTGACTCGGAGACCTTTAGACTTCACAGGTCCAGCCACCATGAAACACGGCAAGAGAGAAGTCGGGGCAAGGGGCTTCTGCATCCAACTGTACAGTGGCTGTGGCCTTCCATCCATTCATTTGTTCATTCAGTCTTTAAGTTACTGTATGTTCTGTGCCATCTCCTGGTAGGAGTTAGGGTGTAGGAAGGCAGTAACAGTTGTGTAGTGTGGCAAGCCTAGAAACAGAAGGACTGTCCTACCATAACCCTGGGAAGATCTCCTAGAGGGAGGAACATTCATATTGGACCTTAGTGCAAATGCTTAGAAAGGAGGGGTCCCCTGAAAAGGCTGAAGACTTGACCCTAGGTGCTACTGAGAGGTGACTAGAGAGTGCATGTGCTAACTTCATCAGTAGAGTAAGCCCTTGTTGAGTTCATAGCTGAGCAGCCTATGGGGAAAGGTTGGGATGAAGAAGTAGGCACTGAAGGCATGGCTTTGAAGGGTGTGTCCTATCTCTCGATCCTTCTCTCTCCTTCTCTCTGCTTTCTGGTTGCCACAGATGGGAGGATCTTCTTCCTCTCCACCATGAAGCTCTTCCTCTCTTCAGACCCAGAAACAGCCAAGCAACTATGGACTGAGACCTCTGAAACTATGATCCAAGATAGAACTTTAAGTTGATATTTCTCAGGCATTTTGTCAGAGTGGCAGAAACTTGACACCAGCCATCCAAGTTGAGCAAAGGATACCAGCTGCAGTAATGGCTCTGGTTCTATCATGGCGTTGACGCCTTGGGGAGACCTCTGCCCTTTTCTGTCTCCATTGATGCAAGTAGATACTGGTCTAGAGACTTCTGATACCAAGCAACAATTTGTTGCCTTTTCATCATCACAGTTGAGTGACAAGCCTCTGTGTCTACACCAGCCTTCATCTCCTTGTACGTTCTGCAGATGGCCGTGAGAAACAGCCTAAGATGGATGGGATCTGATGATCTTGCATGTAGAACATCTGAGTCATGACCCCTTGGTATCTGTAAGTCTGAAAGGTGTTTTCAGTTCTGGGGATGGAGCCCAGGGCTTCACATATACTAGGCCAAGTGCTCTATTACTCAGAAGCATCCATAGCCATTCCTATCAGTTCTGAACATATTTTGATAATTTCCCACATTGTAAGTACCTCTTTCTGGTGGGACCCAGAAAACTCACTTTTCCAGCCTTCCTTGAATCCAGGAATGGGTAAGTGAATTAGATTGTGCCAATGAAATATGTCTTCCTGAGCCTCTGATCCAAAAATTAGGAATGAGTGGGAGAAAACCCTGCCCATGGCATCCATCTTGCTGGCAAAAAAGTAGCAAAGTAATGGATGGTGTGTGACTGTGGGAGCTGTTCTTGTAAAGTTAAGGCTCTTTTTTGAATCTCCCATAAATGCTATGAGCTATACAACAATTTTCAGTAAGTTCTTTTTATGCTAAAAGAAAGGAGTCCGAATGGATTTGGTGTTGTGCACAGCCAAGAACTCAGTTTGTCTCCCTCATTGCCCCATTGCTCAAGGTCTTTTCAGCCCTTGAAATCTTGTGGCTACAGAGCTAAGCACACAGCATGATACATGCCTGGTCCCTCACACAGTCTCACTGTGGAAATGAAAGTTCTGGCTGGTAAGGCTTGATGAGACGGGGTCTCACTATGTAGCCTTGGCTGCCTTGAAACTCACTCTGTAGAACAGGCTACTCTCAAACTCACGGAGACGCACCTGCCTCTGCCTTCCCAGTGCTGGGAGTGCAAGCATATGTAGTAATAGGAGCAGCGGGGCTGTGTCCCCAACACCCCAGCCGCCTGCTCGGCTAGCTTATGCCCCAAAATAACAACACACAAATTGTATTCATTTAAACACTGCTTGGCCCTTTAGCTCTAGCCCTTACTGGCTAATTCTGATATCCTGATCAACCCATCTCTAATAATCTGTGAGCACCAGTCTTACCGGGAAGATTCTAGCCTAAGTCCATCCTGGGTCGGAGCTGGGGCATGGCGTCTCTGAGGTCTGCTCCCGAGAGGAGAGCTGTGGAGTCTGAGCTCACTTCCTCTTCCTCCCAGCACTCCGCTCTGTTTACTCCACCTACCTATGTTCTAACCAATAAAATGGGCCAAGGCGGTTCCTTTATTAGCCAATGACCTTCCTCCATCATTTCCCCTTTTTCTGTTTAAACAAAAAAAAAAGAAAGGCTTTAACTTTAACATAGCAAAATTACATATAACAAAACAGTTATCAAGTAAAAATTACAACAATCTTTATCATAACTAAGGAAAACTATAACTATAACTAACTATTCTTAACTCCATCAAAGACTCCAGAAAGATACAATATGACCTAAGCAAAAAAAGAAAAAAAAGCAACTTTTAAACTCTAGAAATGACAGAGACATCTCGCTGCCTGGACAGTCACCCAAAGTTCCTCTGTACCGTTGGGGCATCCATCTTCAGCCTTCAGGCCCATGGTATCCAGCAGACATTTCCATGAAGCAGGAAAATTCAAAGTCAGTTCAGTCACTATCTGTTGTGTCCTGCAGAATGTCTCGCAGAATCTTTCATGAATCAGGAACCCCGAAAGATCATCTCACCTTAGGCAAGTTCAGTAGTCCTCTCTCTGTGGGTTCTCTGTGTCCAGTTTATGCAATAGTCCAGGCAAGAGCAGTCTCTTGCCCAAATGGCTATCAAACTCCATAATGAGCCTCTTCGATGCCCATCTTCCTCTTGAAGTAGATTGGTGCTGCCAGGAGCAGAGTGTCTCATTGTCATGAAAAGTCCTCAGTTATTAAAACATTTAAAATGCCATATTCTATAATCTTTGAAAAATATGAAGAATGCCTATCTAAAATATATCTACGCACATCTAGAAAATATTAACTAACATGACTACAAACTTGACTATTATGATTATCTATTAACAATCTATATTTCTAATTATACATTACATTTTTAAATGAACTACACAATCATAGTATCTTAATCAATAGCAGAAATATGCATATACATATAACAAAATTGACCTTAAATCTCTATCAATAAAGCAAAATCTATACTAATACAAATTATTCATATCTCTATCATATCCCCCTTTAAATGTAAAAGAACATTTATAAACTATATTTGGGAACATGGGCACAGTTTTTTCTCTCCAAACTGCTTCCTGCTGAATGGGGACACTGTTAATCAGATCATTTAGGGTGTAACCTGTGTGCCAGGTTTATCTCAGTTGGCAGTTGAGTGAAGTAATTTTTTGAGGGTGTTCACAGGAACGTTTCAGGAGGTCGTGGTCTATCATACCATGTCGGGATAGATGCAATCCACAGGGTCTGGTCCCCTGTGAAAACAAAAGAAGACCCTCTCCAAAGCATCATATCCTTAGACCCAAATTCTGAAATCATACCCTCATGATATCCATTCTGGTTCCACTTGGCAGCCCATATAATGAAATGTCTCTCTGTACTTAGCTTCTTCACAGTCAAAAATTTTAAAGAAAACACAATGTACATAATCCAGACTCTCTGTGAATTTTCCATTTTTATGTGGCTTATTTTTCTTTATTTCTTTTAATCTCTTAACTATCTGTACTCTGTCTCTTTAAAGACTTTACCTTTTCTTTTTGAAACCATTAACTTTATTCTCTATATTCTTTTTCTTCTCTCTCCCAAGCCTATGTACATTCATCCAACAGTGTGACTCATTTAGTGGTCTGAATCTGTCCTATTGTGAATCTGCAATTTTTTACTATCCAGGAGCACTTTTGATTTGCGCCTTTAAATCACTAGGTGCTTAAGAATCTAAGCTGTGACATTCCTAGGTTAACTTTTTGCTTTTTGAGCGTATATCTTTGACCTGAAATAACTCTGTAGACCAGGCTGTCTTTGAACTCTCAGAGATCCGCCTGTCTCTGCCTCCCAGGCATTGGGATTAAAGGTGTTTGCTACTACACCTTGAACTCACAGAAATCTGTTTGTCTCTGCCTTTTAGGCACTGGGATTAAAGGCGTGTGCTACCACGCCTTGAAGTCACAGAGGTCAATCTCCCTCTGCCTTCCAAGTGTTGGGATTAAAGGTGTGTACTACCACATACAACAACTCTCTTCCTCTTTTTTTTAAGAATTTCAACTTTTAGCCTGCATATATTTTTAACACATAGTAAACCATTTAGAAATTTTCTTTGTCTTTGAATCTCTCTTTACTGTATCTCTCTCTATTTTTCTGACCACATGAGTCTTTAATTTACCAAGCAATCTCAGTAGGACTAAAGCCGTGGCTTTGACAGCTGGATCCAGCCCATTCCTTAGCTTTCCAGCCTCATGGCTGAGGTACTGGCTGTAGCCGTGTTTACTGCCACAACTCTATGGCATTTCAAGGTCCCTGCCAGCCAGCGAGCTACAACAGACAACACTCAAGTCCTCTCTCGGTAGCCGGCCCTCCTGCCTCAAACAGTCAGAGTTTGCCCTGGCAGGATGGCCCAGAAAGCCGGTATTTTTAAACGGTGCAGCTTTTTTCCTGCTATGGCTGAAAAACGAAAAGCATGCGTTCAGCTTTTCATCAACACTGTTTAAGTGTTTCGTGGCAGGACCTCTTAATGAGCTGCAGGGTTTTGCAGCTAAAGCTGAGTCAGGAAGCCTCTCTTAGATGAGAGTGCTTGCTTGCCTCTAGCAGAGTAGACCTGAGAGAGTGCTGCTACCAAGAAACCATGCACAAAGCTGTCATTTAGTTCTAGAATTACTTCTCAAGCTGTCTCAGGCTTTATGTGGAAGCAGTTGTCCACGTGGGCACCATTCTGTAGTAATAGGAGCGGCGGGGCTGCGTCCCCAACACCCCAGCCGCCTGCTCGGCTAGCTTATGCCCCAAAATAACAACACACAAATTGTATTCATTTAAACACTGCTTGGCCCTTTAGCTCTAGCCCTTACTGGCTAATTCTGATATCCTGATCAACCCATCTCTAATAATCTGTGAGCACCAGTCTTACCGGGAAGATTCTAGCCTAAGTCCATCCTGGGTCGGAGCTGGGGCATGGCGTCTCTGAGGTCTGCTCCCGAGAGGAGAGCTGTGGAGTCTGAGCTCACTTCCTCTTCCTCCCAGCACTCCGCTCTGTTTACTCCACCTACCTATGTTCTAACCAATAAAATGGGCCAAGGCGGTTCCTTTATTAGCCAATGACCTTCCTCCATCATTCATATGCACTACCATGTTTAGCTCTCGGCTAAACTCTTGAAACTCAGTGAAGAATCCCCTGATAAGAGGGATTCTTCATCCCTGGCAATCTTGTCTCCTTACAATATCCAGGAGGATAACTATATGTTTTTCTTTGGGTTCACCTTCTTATTTAGCTTCTCTAGGATCATGGATTATAGGTTCAATGTCCTTTATTTATGGCTAGAATCCACTTATGAGTGAATACATACCATATTCATCTTTTTGGGTCTGGGTTACCTCACTCAGGATAGTGTTTTCTATTTCCATCCATTTGCATGCAAAATTCAAGATGTCATTGTTTTTTACCACTGAGTAATACTCTAATGCATACATATTCCATACTTTCTTTATCCATTCTTCCATTGAGGGGGCATCTAGGTTATTTCCAGGTTCTGACTATTACAAATAATGCTGATATGAACATAGTTGAACAAATACTTTTGTAGTATGATAGAGCATCTCTTGGGTATATTCCCAAGAGTGGTATTGCTGGATCCTGGGGTTGGTTGATCCCGAATTTCCTAAGAAACCGCCACACTGATTTCCAAAGTTGGAAACTTGAGGGTGGGGGTAAGGGGAGATGGGGAGAAAAAAGTGAGAAGGGGAGGATGGGGAGAGCTTGGGGGAATGGGATGGTTGGGATGGAGGAAGGGTGGATATGGGAGCAGGGAAGTATATATCTTAATTAAGGGAGCCATTTTAGGGTTGGCAAGAGACTTGACTCTAGAGGTATACCCAGGTGTTCACGGAGATGTCCCCAGCTAGATCCTTGGGCAGCTGAGGAGAGGGAGCCTGAAATGGCCCTATCCTATAGCCATACTGATGAATATCTTGCATATCACCATAGAACCTTCATCTGGCGATGGATGAAGCTAGAGACAGAGACCCACATTGGAGCACTGGACTGAGCTCCCAAGGTCCATATGAGGAGCAGAAGGAGGGAGGACATGAGCAAGGAAGTCAGGACCTCTAGGGGTGCGCCCACCCACTGAGACGGTGGGGCTGATCTAATGGGAGCTCACCAAAGCAAGCTGGACTGGAACTGATGGAGCATGTGATTAAACCGGACTCTCTGAATATGTGTTGGACAAGGAGGGCTGACTGAGAAGCCAAGGACAATGGCACTGGGTTTTGATCCTACTGCATATACTGGCTTTGTGGGAGCCTAGTCAGTTTGATGCTCACCTTCCTAGACCTGGATGGAGGGGGGAGGACCTTGGACTTCCCACAGGGCAGGGAACCCTGACTTCTCTTTGAACTGGAGAGGGAGGGGGAGGGAAATGGGAGGAGGGGAGAAAATGGAAATATTTAAGTAAAAATAAAAAAATTATATATATAGCCACCCCATTGACAGCAAGGACTTTGAAGACAAAAAGCAACAACTGGGAAAATGTAATGTCTAGCTCGTATCCTCCAGGGAATAGCAGTGGGTGTCCTCTCAATAAAGTTGATCACTGAAGACTGGAGAGATGAGTCAGTGATTGGGAACACATACTGCTCTTGGAGGAGACCTGAGTTCAGTTCCCAGCACTCATGCCAAACAGTTCACAGCTGCCTATAACTCCTGCTCCCCAGGCTCTGACACCCTCTTCTGGCTTCTCCAGGCATTGTATTCACATATACAATCTTTCACCCCCATCTTCCCCTACACACACAAAATTTAAAGTAAAAGTAAATTTTAAAAATTTAGAACTTGTCTAATGTAGAAATGTTGGGAAATGCAGAGAGGTATACATTACGGTTACCCATGAGATGGATCCGCAGTTAAAAGTGCTTGCTGCCAAACCTGATGACCTTCCTTCAATCCCCTAGACTCACATGGATGGATGGACTCCCACAAGTTGCCCCCTGACCTCCATATGTGCACCATGGCACAAGATACCCCCCATACACACATAAATAAGTAAAAGTATTTTTTTTTTTTAGTTTAAAAACCATTTTCCTTGGGGAAAAAAGGAGAGTCATAGTGGAACAACTTGAGAAGCTCTTTGCTTTAGGGAACCGCCATTGTCCAACCATCACATCCAGTTACTTGAAAAGGTTTCTTTTAGTTGGAAACTCTTGGATGAGCTTTCCAGACAAACAACTGAAGAGACTGGGTTTTTTTTCCTTTAAAAAGAAATTTGAATGACTGAGGAATTAATGAATTTTTTTTCAGAGTTACAGGAAGACAAATCAAAGCCCTTGTAGATTCTCCTTTGTCTACCACTCCAGGCATAAAAGTGGTCAAACGGCTAGTTCCCACAGGGAGGGTCCCAAGCATGTTTCTATGCATGTGTCTTTGGCTATGCAAGGTTGGAGTTTGTTGCAAAACAAACTACAATGTAAAGACATGGAAAAGGAAGTTGAAAATATAGATGAATGTTGTATTGGCTGGGGATGGGAAAAGTTTTTCCATGTAGAAACCACAAAGGAAGAAAAGGTTAGTAGATTCGAAGTTCTGAAACATGCAAATTTAAAACATCTGTATGTTAAAACCACCATTAAAAACTCTAAAAGATTTCTGTCCGGTGCTCCAATGTAGGTCTCTGTCTCTGTCTCCTTTCATCGTGTGATGAAGGTTAATATTCAGGAGGATGCCTATATGTTTGTCTTTGGATTCACCTTCTTATTTAGCTTCTCTAGGATAGCGAATTATAAGCTCAATGTCCTTTATTTATGGCTAGAAACCAAATATGAGTGAGTACATCCCATGTTCCTCTTTTTGGGTCTGGCTTACCTCAATCAGGAGCAGAAGGAGAGGGAGCACGAGCAAGGAACTCAGGACCACGAGGGGTACACCCACACACTGAGACAATGGGGATGTTCTACCGGGAAATCACCAAGGCCAGCTGGCCTGGGTCTGAAAAAGCATGGGATAAAACCGGACTTGCTGAACATAGCGGACAATGAGGAATACTGAGAACTCAAGAACAATCGCAGTGGGTTTTTGATCCTACTGCACGTACTGGCTTTGGGGGAGCCTAGGCAGTTTGGACACTCACCTTACTAGACCTGGATGGAAGTGGGTGGTCCTTGGACTTCCCACAGGTCAGGGAACCCTGATTGCTCTTCGAGCTGATGAGGGAGGGGGACTTGATGGGAGAGGGGGAGGGAAATGGGAGGCGGTGGCGGGGAGGAGGCAGAAATCCTTAATAAATAAATAAATTTAAAATAAATAAATAAATAAAACTCTAAAAGATGAAAAGACTGTAAAAAATATTTATGCCACTCAGAAACAAAGGATTTACTATGTCATCCAAACCAATGAGACAGAGACAGAGACAGAGAGACACAGAGAGACCGAGACAGACACACAGGGATACAGACACAGAGACAGAGACACAGAAAGACACAGAGACAGAGACAGACAGATACACACTGGGTAGGGGGAGCTGCAGATGTAGACGAACAATTCAAGGAAGAAGAAATGATGCCCTTTATGCCATGTTTGGCACTTCCTGACTGTCTATGGAAGGGGGACAGGTGGCAGCTGCCAGGGTGGTCTCGTCACCTCCCTCCAGAAAGTATAGCATAGGATTCTCTTCCCTCTAACCCTCACTGCCACCTCTGATCCCTGAGAGAGGATCCCTGAAGCCCCACCGAAGGAGAGTACTCGTCATTTTACTGTTCAATTTCTGCCTCCCTAATGTCTCCCTTCTGAGTCCCTCTTTCCTTTATCTGCCTTGGATTCCAAGGATGATCGGACTGGTTGACGACGTCTTTAGGACAAGGGCCTGAAGTCATCCTCCAACAACAGAGATTGGAACAGATAACCCACCACGTGGCAGCAATTACCTAGGCGAGGCCCTACCCTGGAGCGGGAGCTGAAATCTTCAGGGATGAAAGTGATAAAGACTTCTTCAGCTCGCTTCAATGAACCAGAACTGAGACAATGGCCTTTCGTGACTCCTTAGTTATGCATGCATCCTCACCTTAACCCAACCCATCCTCTGTTTAAACTGAGGCTCACACGAGTTCTCCAGAGATAAACTTTGGGCCACTGTTGTCTGTTACTCTTCCCAACAGGGCCACTTCGATTAGACTTCCTTTCTCTGTCTTTCACTGCTACTCCTCTCTCTCTCTCTCTCTCTCTCTCTCTCTCTCTCTCTCTCTCTCAAATTTTTTTTTGGGGGAGGCACAGAATGTTCTAGGTTGGCCTCAAACTATGTAGCTGAGGATAGCCTTGAATTTTGGATTCCCCAATCTCTACTTCCCAAGTGCTGGGATTACAGTCATCCACAACCACACCCAGTCTATAGTGCTGGAAGGAGACCCAGGACTTCGTGTTTGATGGACAAGCACTTTACCAATTGAACTATATACCCCGGGTGCACCCATCTCTTTAGTTGCTGTATTGGGATGAGGGCTGAACTTAGTCTGTTGGGATTCCCAGGACTGGGACTTTTGTATAAAACTCCAGCAACACCATCACTTTTTCCATCTACTCAAGACGCAGATTATTTTCCTGAGTAGCCAGTGAGGCATCAAGCTCTCTTACCTCAATTCAGGACAGATGGTTTCCAGCAATAAATGAGAGATGGAAAGATAATGTGGGTGTCTGAGAATCTGACATCCTATAGATCTTTTGGCAAACCAAGTCACAAAGTTCTTGCCCATTGGTGACCGTCAGCATTTTTACTTAGGAGTTAACGCAAAGCAAGAAAAATCAAGATTATATGTGCCTAACATATTATTGCCACCACCACCTCTGGACCCTTCAGTCTCTGTAAATTTGCCCAAGACCCCCAGTTCTGGTATGCCATTAAAGGACCACGGTTAACTAGGGTTGAGGACAGGGCTGGAGATGGCAATAAGGGCCTTCAGAGTAGCTCATGTCTGCGTAGGAAGAAGAAAGGGAGGGAGAGAAAAGGGAAGAGATCCTGTTAGAGTGGAGGAGGGACTCAAAGAGGTTGAGGGAGGACAGAGGAGAATTCTTAAGAAGTGGTGCATCCCCTGGAACTGGAAAGATGCACCCCATTCTCAGAACACGTGAGGAACTGAGGGAGAACAGGTGCACTCAGCTTCCTGGCTGCTGGCCAGGGGAGGAAGAGCAAAGAGCCCAGAACAGTCTGACACTCTGTCAAAGAGGGGACATCAGAATGCTCGGGCTGGGGGTGCTCAGAGGTTGTGTTCTCTCTCTCTCTCTCTCTCTCTCTCTCTCTCTCTCTCTCTCTCTCTCTCTCTCTCCTCCTAAAGTTAGAAATAAAAAAAATTATGGAGAAAAGGAGAAAGCAAAGGCTAACTCTTTACAAAGAGGCACACGAACTTCAAGAGCCACTCTGACTTTTAGTAGCAAACATAAACAGAACCTCAACCAGCTCATCGCTGAAGCTATTTTAGTGTCTTTGAGGTTTGGGGAGGGAGTAAACCTCAGAAAGGATGAAAGAGAATGTCCTTACATTTGTAGAAACACCGGAACCAACCACAAGTGCTCAGCCCTGACACAAAAGGAGGGAATCCATCTGAAATACCAGTGCATTCTACATGTCAGTCCCACACAAAGTAATTTCCAGAAAAGGAAAAAAAAAATCAAAATCTGCATAGTGAAAACTCCCAAACAGGGAAGTGGTGATGGAACCTTAAACACTTGGGGTACAGCTCGAGTAGAGCCATGTGGTGCAGGGATGCCAGGTGAATTCCCAGCGGCAGCAGGGTGAGGAGTGAGAGACATGACTAGGCCACCAACACCTGTGGAGAGTCAAACTGAAAACCACAGGGCTACCCTCCCCTGACACTCTGTCACCTCTGTCACTCACTGTGAAGGCCTGCACGTCACTCCGCCATGAACCCTGTCACTCACTGTGCAGGCCCGCAAGTAATTCAGCCATCTGGAATTGGTAAAGAAAAGGCTGGTACAGTCGAATTGCTTAAGGAAGGAGATATCACAAGGCAGATGTAAACCTCTGTAGGCCCTGGGAACAATTCCTTTGATAGAGTCTTCCGGTGACAGAATCAGCAGAGGCCTGCTGGGATAGGAAGAGGCTAAGGATAGATTTAAATCCCCAGGAAAGACCAGGAAGGTGATGTGAGTGAATGGGGTACAGACCAATGAAGCCATTAATCATTATGAGCTGGTCATTGCGGTTCATGTCTGCCCTCCTATCATGTGGGGAGCCAAGGCAGAGGACGGAGAGTCTGAGCTAACCTGGGCTATGCATAGGAAGACTCTGTTTCAAAAACACCCCCAGGAACCCATCTCTGTATGTCTGTAAATGCAGGACATTACAAAGGTGCCAATTTCCCCCCAAGTCACATTTCTTTAATTTGTTCTCTTTTCCGAGTCTAACAAAAATAATTTTAGATTTTATTTGCCAGGGGCTGGAAAGATGGTTCAGCAGATAAGAGCACTGGCTGCTCTCGCAGAGAACCTGAGTTTGATTCACAACACACACACCACACACACACACACACACACACACACACACACTAGCTCAAACTGTCTCTAACTTTAGTTCCAGGGGATCTGATGCCCTCTTCTGGCCTCAGTAGGCACCAGGCACACACACGGTAGTGCACAGACATACAGTCAAAGAAATCAACCTGGCTAAAGTCACAGCTCAGTTGGTGAAGTGCTCACCTAGCATGCACGAGGCTCTGAAGAAACTAGGTTCTGATGGCTGGCTCAGGCTTGTAATTACAGCTTTTGCAGGAGAATCAGAAATTCAAGATCATTATTGGCTACGTAGAAAATTCCAGGGCAGTCTAAACTATAGGAGATTCTATCTTAAACAAAAATAAAATAAAATATTTTTTCTTTTTCGAGATAGGGTTTCTCGGTAGCTTTGGAGCCTGTCCTGGAACTAGTTCTTGTTGACCAGGCTGGCCTTGAGATCCACCTGCCTCTGCCTCCCGAGTGCTGGAATTAAAGGTGTGTGCCACCACTAAAATAAAAATGTTTTAATTAAAAACTAATTAAGTAAAACAAAAGAGACAGATTGCAAATAGCTAGCAAATTTAGCCCCACAAGTAGTGAAAGAAAATGTCAATAAAAACAAAAATAAGGAAACTAGATTTGGTAATTCCCATGGGTAATCCCAGCACTTTGAAGGTAGAGGCAAGAAAATTGGGAGTCCAAGGTCATCTCCAGCTGCAAACCAAGTTCAAGTCCAGCCTGTGCTACAGGAGACCCTATCTTAAAGTAAACAATAACATTAGGGTTCATATCTTTTCTCAGTTATCAGAAGTAAGGCATGCTGGTAGATTCCCATGGAAAATGAGTTGAATCAAAGAGGACAGCAATTTGGCAAAATACAGACATTTTAAGCTGGCTGTGGGACACATGCCAGTAGGCAGATGGTAAAGAGAATGAGGCAAGAGAGTCTCTAGTTCAAGGCCAGCCTGGGCTACATCTTTGCTGGGCCTGGCGGCAGACACCAGTAATCTTAGCATCTGGGAAGAGGAAGTAGGAGGATCAGGAGTTCAAAGTCCTCTTCAGATACATAGTGAATTCAAGACCAGCCTGGGCTACATGAGACCCCCATCTCAAAAAAAAAAATTAACCGAACACAGTCGACTCACTGTATAAATTAATCTTCAAGGAATGGTGTGCAGAAATATGAAAGCTACATGTGAACATTCAAGGATGTTCTGCATACAGTTGCCCTAGCAACTTTAAGCAGGTGCAGTATCTAACAATAGTAGGTTAGAAAAATAAGTATTTGTGTGCCCACAAGATAAAATACTATATAAGCATTAAAAAAATAATGGTGGGAGAATGAATGATAAGCCCAGAAAATGATTCCTGTGACTTAACTGACAACAGACCATGAGATCAACTTTCCCAACAAATATTTGAGAGACTCTATGCGATAAAACCCTTTTCTCTTGGAGCTTATATTCCACTGAAAGATATGTAAGTCACAACACCAAGCCTGGCTCAAGTTAATCGAAAGAAGATGAGTTTGGGAGGGAGTCAATAAAGATGCAAGCCAATGTGCTGGAAGGAAACACCTGGGGCTTTGGAGACGGCTCAGATGGCAAAGTGCCAGCTGTGCCAGCACAAGGACCTGAGCTTTATCCCCAGGACCAGCGTGAAAAAAAGCTGGGTGTGGTGGTGAGTGCCTGTATTTCTAGTACTGGAGAGGCAAAGATGGAAGGGTCCCTGGGCTCACTGGCCAGCCAACCCATCCTGCTCCTGGCGTGTTTGAGACCAACCAGAGACTGTCTTCAAAAGCAGAGTGAACAGCTCCCAAATAATGTTATTGATCTTATTCTCTGGCCTCCGCCTACACACGCACAACCACACGTGTGCTGTCAGAACAACCACACGTGTGCTGTCAGAACAACCACACAGGTGCTGTCAGAACAACCACACGTGTGCTGTCAGAACAACCACACAGGTGCTGTCAGAACAACCACACAGGTGCTGTCAGAACAACCACACGTGTACTGTCAGAACAACCACACAGGTGCTGTCAGAGCAACCACACGTGTGCTGTCAGAGCAACCACACAGGTGCTGTCAGAACAACCACATGTGTACTGTCAGAACAACCACACGTGTGCTGTCAGAACAACCACACGTGTACTGTCAGAACAACCACACAGGTGCTGTCAGAACAACCACACAGGTGCTGTCAGAGCAACCACACGTGTACTGTCAGAACAACCACACAGGTGCTGTCAGAACAACCACACGTGTGCTGTCAGAACAACCACACAGGTGCTGTCAGAACAACCACACGTGTACTGTCAGAACAACCACACAGGTGCTGTCAGAACAACCACACAGGTGCTGTCAGAACAACCACACGTGTGCTGTCAGAACAACCACACGTGTGCTGTCAGAACAACCACACAGGTGCTGTCAGAACAACCACACGTGTACTGTCAGAACAACCACACAGGTGCTGTCAGAACAACCACACAGGTGCTGTCAGAACAACCACACGTGTGCTGTCAGAACAACCACACAGGTGCTGTCAGAACAACCACACGTGTGCTGTCAGAACAACCACACAGGTGCTGTCAGAACAACCACACAGGTGCTGTCAGAACAACCACACAGGTGCTGTCAGAACAACCACACGAGTGCTGTCAGAACAACCACACATATACTGTCAGAACAACCACACAGGTGCTGTCAGAACAACCACACAGGTGCTGTCAGAACAATCACACAGGTGCTGTCAGAACAACCACACAGGTGCTGTCAGAACAACCACACAGGTGCTGTCAGAACAACCACACGTGTGCTGTCAGAACAACCACACAAGTGCTGTCAGAACAACCACACAGGTGCTGTCAGAACAACCACACGTGTGCTGTCAGAACAACCACACAGGTGCTGTCAGAACAACCACACAGGTGCTGTCAGAACAACCACACAGGTGCTGTCAGAACAACCACACAGGTGCTGTCAGAACCCATAGATGTGGCTCCATTCCACCTTGACCGAAGGTCAGAGAGCTCAGATCTATCCTTGATCCTTCGAGGTTATAACAGGAGATTTGACCCAGGGTGTGGCTACCTACAGGATACTTGGCCTAGGTTGTGGTCACTGCATGTCCTGCCTAAACAACAGAAAGCTTAACTCAGGATGTAGTTACTTGGTGTTTCAGGTCATGGTAAAGGAGTCTTTTGCCTTCTTCCCTCTCCCCCTTTTTGGATTGGGGTACAGAAAGCATATGGAAAATAAACGGGGTGAATTCAGTATTCACTAGGTTGCCCTTCTGACTCTATTCTGTGTCCCTGTCCTTTTGTGTCTGTTTTTTCTGTCTAACATTCCTAATCCACCCACCCCTACCGTGGAACATATGAGCCCGCTGAGGCTAGACCCTGACAGATATCACCCCAACATGGGTCCCCAACAATGTGAGGACCCCCACAGGTGAGGGGGTCCCTGCAGGTGTCAGACAGGGAAGCAAACTGCTCAAAGAGATAAGAATGAAATCCTGGTGCAAACTGAATTCATCAACTTGGATCAGACTTGGGGAGTTTATTAATAGGCAGTTTATTACCAATGTATTTAAGCCCAATACAATTTGGAAAAAAAATTTCCTGGTGTAATACAATTCTGATGCACGAGGAAGCATAATTACATTGAAACTCAACTCAGGGTACCTGTCATGTCTTCCAAGAAAATGGGTTCTAAAGATACCTGTGCTAGCTTAAGGGCCTAAGGAAAAGTCTGGGCTGGTCTCGGTCATACAGATAGCATAGAGGTCATTTGGGTTATTAGCCACCTCTGGTTCTCGTTGTGGGTGCTTGGGGAAGCCGGTGGCTATCAGGGTCATTGAGATTACTAGCCATCTCCAGTCCTGGTTGTAGGAGTGTGATACGGCCTATGGCCCGGCCAGACAGATAACACAGATCACCAGACTGCTAATCACTTGCAAGACTCAGCCTTCTGGATGGAAAAAGAGGTTTTTTATCTTCACGTTGGAAAGATAATTCTGTGTACTCAGCATTCCTGGTTTCTCTGGAGATCTGTGTGTGCAAGGGACCTTTGTGCTATGCTCCCAGTACATTGGCACATGCGCACGTGTGTTCACACGTGTATACACACACACACACACACACACACACACACACACGTAAGTGCCTCTGAGCTGGTGGTTGAGGGTAGGTCTTGTATTCTTTTTTAAATGCTTTTCTGAGTTCTCCAAACTTTTTATTTTATTTTTTTTTTGTGATACTGGGGGTTAAACTCAGGACCTTGCCATGGCAAACCACTCTGCCACCAAACTACATCCCCAGCCAACAAACTAAGTTTATCATGAGCATAACTCATATTTGTGAGCACAAAGAAAACTGAAACTTTAAAAGAACCCAAGTTAAGGGCTTGGGAAACGCTTGGGGGAGGGGAGGAATAAAAGGACTTCTAAGCCTGTGGACCTGAGTTCAATCCCCAGGAAGCAACTAAATTCCACAAGTGTCCTCTGACGCCCCCACATGCACAGTGACACCCTTTCACCCACACCACACTCCTCCACATATCCTAACAGAAATGAATGAGAGTAATTAAAATATAAATGTAAAAGAACCTATGTTGGGCTGGCTCCGTGGTAAAGAGCACCTCTCACTCTTCCAGAGGACCTGGGTTTGACTCTCAGTGCCTACACAGCAGTTCACAACCATCTGGAACTTCAGTTGTGACTTCTGTGGGCACCAGATGAATATGGTGCACATATATACATGCAGGCAAAACACACACATAAAAATAAAATCAGTAAATCTTAGCATTTTTTTAAGAATGCAAGCTAAGACCTACATCATAGTTGATTGTTCCAAATTCAGGGTTTATTTTCCTGAGCACAGCATCCATCATCCCCCACTCTAAAGATAGTCGGGATGATGGGGACACCTGCCCTTCTGGGAGCAGAGTGGAGGTGAAGGGGCATCCAGGAAGGGACCTGGCAGAGGAGTGGGTGTGAGATCCTGATAACAAAGTGAGAAGTGGGAGGAAAGAAAACTCCAGGCAGAGGAACATCTTAGAGATCTCTGACACCCTCCCCTATAGCACTGCCCTGATCCCGATCACCAACTCTGTCCCATGAGTCAGAGTCAACTCATCCCCAGGCCTGGCCCAAGTCTGGAATCCCCGGAGCAGCAGGACAGGACTGCTGATTGGCTTGACTCAGCCCTTCCTACCATGGTCTCTTCTTTCACTTTCTCTTTCCTTTATTTCAGACAAGGTCTCCCCATAGTTCCAGCCTTTCTACACAAACCTCACTTGACTCCACGTTCCCTCCAAAGACCTCTTTGCTCTTCGCCGTTCGTGCTCTGGAAGAGCCACCTGCCACCGGTACTCCCCACGTCTGCTCCTCACTTCCAGCTGCTGTCACTGATGGCCTCTGTCCAGCCACATCCAAGGCACTTTTTTTTTCTCATCTGATGGGAATTGTTTTTCTTTCTCAACTTTGAACTTAGCAATATACTCCCAGGTTCTCCATCAAGCCCACTGGCTGTTCCTTCGTATGCTCATGTCTTCTCCTCAGGATGTGCCAGAGCTCACTGGAGTCACTGTCAGGATGGTCTTCTCAGGCTCCTGGGAGTAAGAACGATCTGCACTCCAGTGACAGCTACTGCATTATCTCCCATCCTGACCTCTCTCTTGAGATTCAGCCCTCCTTCCCCCTGCCCTGTAGTAACTCTCATTGGACACGTAAACAGCTGTTGCGGTCAACTGTGGTCTTGTGGGTGGCAGTACCAGCATCCTTTCCTAGACTCTGTTCCTCTCTTTCCTCTTTGGTAACCAGATATTCTGTTATGAAAACAGTGCAGCCCATCCTCATTGCCATAGTGACAGGTGCTATGAATGAATGGAATAAAACTGAACAGTAGTTCATGGCTTCTGTTAGAGGGTTGGTTGACAGAAGCTTCTTCTGGTGGGTGTCATGACTGGAACCAAAGCGACCTTTTCCCCACTGAGAGAAGGAACGATGAGGATGGATAAATTCACGGGGAAGCAGAGAGAAACTGTGCCAAGATTCTGAACTGCAACTAGATTTCTCAATTATTAGCATCAAGATATCTCCTTGCTGGCCAGGCCAGGTGTGGTATATTTTCTGAACACCCTGATCCATGCAATTGTCTAAATAGGACTCTTGTCTCATCAACTGTTCTTCTGTGGTCCCCTCATTTCAGCTCATAGCACATGTCTCTGACAGGACATGGCTGATCCTTTGATACATCCTTGACTCCTTTCATTAGCACAGGACTATTTAAAACATGAGTCGGGCTGGATGGTGGTGGCTCACGCCTTTAATTCCAGAACCCCAGAGGCAGAGGCAGGTGGATCTCTGAGTTCGAAGCCAGCCTCATCTACAGAGTTAGTTATAGGACAGGCAGAGCTACACAGACCTGTCTTTAAAAAACAAACAAACAAACAAAACAAAAAACAAAACAAAAAATCCCACAAAACCACCGCACCAATAATAAAAACCATGAATGAGGATGAGGAAGGAGAGATGGCTCAGCGGTGAAGAGCACTTGTGACTCTTCCAAAAGACCTGAGTTCATCTTACAACCACCTGTGACTGCAGTTCCAGGGGCTCTGACACCCTCCTCTGGCCTCTGTGAGTACCCGCATACATGTGGCATACAGGTACACACACCACACACATTCCAAAACAACAATAAATCTTAAAGTAACACAAGGGGAAACTAACCACTTCTCACCAGGAAACCGCCACCAGCTCAATCCAACCCTGCCTCAGTCCCCGAGGTCTCCGTCTGAAGAAGTTCTTCACTGGTAACCCTGCTCTCACTTCTGTCCCCTTGCTGTCCACTTCGTCATGACATGTAAATTAGGTCACATCACTGGCCTGCCTAAAAATATCTGACTTGGGGGCTGGAGAGATGGCTTAGAGGTTAAGAGCATTGCCTGCTCTGCCAAAGGTCCTGAGTTCAATTCTCAGCAACCACATGGTGGCTCACAACCATCTGTAATGGGGTCTGGTGCCCTCTTCTGGCCTGCAGGCATACACACAGACAGAATATTGTATACATAATAAATAAATAAATATTAAAAAAATCTGACTTGAAATAGAAGACCAAGTCATGTGACCTCACCTGGTGTTCTGTCTAGATTCATCCCCTTCCCTGCCTTCTCCCTGAGGTTCCTCCTCAGACTCTGTTTATTCCCACACTGGCTTTTTATACCCCTCCCCCACCCTCCCTCTGTCACTCTAAACTTTAATGTCCCCTTGGGAGGCAGGTCTTGCTGATGACCTGATCTCATAGGACCCAGCCAATCACACACTGCCTTGATCCTGTTGTCCTCTTTTATTGATGACACAGCCATTACCTGAAATTCTCATCTGTTCTTGGTAGTCTCTCTCCCTCTCCAGGACTCCCTGGTGAGAGGCTCCATCTTGTTCATTACACTATTCTAAGACCGACTGCAATTTCCATCTATGTCTGTGATCATACAGAAGAAGAAAGTGATTGTGGCTGCCAACATAGGAATCTCTGCCCCCACTGCAATGGGCACAATTTCCTGCCAGGCTTTCCAGTTAGAGAGAGAATGTGAGGCAAATGAGGTTTCTGGGGAGAACCTGTGAGGCTTTCGGAGACCAGGGTTCCAGGTGTTGGGTACAATGGTACCCAGGGTTCTGTGGAAAAATGTCAAAAAAATGGGCCTGAGAAACTATTGCGTGTGTAGTCATGGGAAGTCCCACCTCAGAGAGGCCATGGGGCCAGGGTGTGTGTACAGAGAACTCAAGTCACTCTGAGACCTTTAGTCACAGATTGCACGTCTTTGGAACCGGGAGCCATATTGACTACCGTGACCACTATGGGGGTGGATGATGCCATCTGTGAAGGAGTGGTCACTGAGGCCGAGGCTAGGGAGGGGTTGCCACATATACTTCCAGGCACAACTTCCTTTCTTCTGTCTGATGGGCAAATGTTGCTGGGGCCTTGGCCACAGTTTCCTGACTCCTTCTGAGAGCTCAAGACACAGTCTCAGCACTGTCCTGCCAGTTGATGTTACACCAAGACAGGGTCAGAATCTCTAGAAGACAAAATAGACACGTGACGAGGGCCACGCTGCTCTCACCCACCCATTCCATGTGGGCACCCCATGACTTGGAGGTATACTCAGAGGCAAGTCTCCTGATAATTTGAGGATGGTAACTCTGGAAAGACTTGTTCCCAGCACAATTCTGAGAGATCTACAGGTTTTAGAGTTTCCCATAATTTGCTGATTGTGCTGGTTGGCTTTTGTCAACTTGACACAAATCTAGAGACAGGGTTTTTCTGTGTAGCTTTAGTACCTGCCCTGGCTATAGACCAGACTGGCCTCGATCTCACAGAGATCCACCTGCCTCTGCCTTCCAAGGGCTGGGATTAAAGGTGTGCACCACCACCGCCTAACACTGGGAAAAGGAATCTTAATTGAGAAATTATCCCCATATGATTGAGCTGTAGGAGTCTGTGGTATCATCTTGATTAATGATTGATGTTGGAGGACCCAGTTCACTTCGGGCAGTACCACACTAGGCTTATGGCAGGGAGTGCTATAAGAAATCAGGCTAAACAAGCCATAGAACAAGCCAGTGAGCAGCACTCCTCCATGGCCTCTGTATCAGCTCCTACCTTCAGGTTTCTGCCCTGCTTGAGTTCCTGCCCTGCCCTTCCTCTGTGGCAGACTACTAAAAGCAGAAGATAAAGTAAACCCTTTCATCCCCAAGTTGCTTTTGATCATATTCATCACAACGGTAGAAACCTAAGACACTGACCAAGGGGTCCATGGACTGTGGCCCAATACCCCTGCTCTGTGATTGTTACCATAGCTCTCACTGTTCTCAGAGGGGGTACCTGCCACTCATGCCCCCTGACCTTCCATCTATGGCTCTCCCGGGGTCCCAGGCTCACTCTCTTCTAGACTGCATTCTCTGCTGACATTTTTTTCATGACTTCTTTTCCTTTCAGAGTCATTTCATGGGACTCTCCCCCAGGAGCCTCCTTAATCTCCCACGGTCATAGCATGCACTCCTCCAACCATCCTCAGCCCCTGAACATCAAGGTTCTCCAGGAAGCTGCCATGGATCTAACTAGAGCCACCCTGACTACCGTATTCAACATCACTCTGTCTCCTCCTCTCTTGAACAAGCCTGGTTCCTTTGCTTGTCTCTACTTCTTCTAAGGTGCTTATCACCTCCTAACACATCACATAAGCTTTACATTGGAGTACATGTATTTTCAGTTTTATATTTATGTATGTATGTATGTATGTTTTATGTGCATGGGCACACATGCCACAGTGGGCGTGTGGAGCTCAGAAGACAGCTCTCAGGAGTCTGTTCTCTCTGTCCACCTTTATGAGGGTTCCAGAAATGGAGACTGAACCAAGGTCACCACACTTGGCATCTAGTGACTTTATCCACTGAGCCATCTTTTTTATCCCAGATGTTTAGTATCTCTTCTGTGCTGAGTTCTGTAACAATGGGTGAGTGTTGGCTGATGTGTTCATTTATGCATCTTAAATCTTTTGAACTGCCTTTGGAAACTAGTAGGTCTTTGTTTGGTGTTGGGGATTGAGCTCAGGGCCATGAAGATGCCAGGCAAGCGCACTACTGCTGAGCTATATCCCTGAAGTCTTGGACAGCAGCAGTAGGCGATCAGTGAGTATTAGTGATGCATCCTGCTGGATGTGCTGCTCTTGGAGGGTAAGGTCCAAAGCTACGTCATCACTTGGCTCAGTACTTGGTGCAGGATTGAGTGCAGAGCAGGCATCCATAGAGTGAAGCCCTTGCCTAACACTCAAAGACCTTGTCATCTGTGACTAAGCTTGATTTCTGGCCTTACCAGCAAAATAGCATGGGAAGGGTTTGTTTGAAAGAGTAGCCAGCTGGGTAGTTTTGCCTTTCTCACTGTGGTCCAGCTTGCCAATTACAGAGTCATGGCATGTCTTGAAAAAGTAATAACAGAAATAAAAATTTTTAATTGAGAGCCATCTTATATGCCGACATAAACTTTACACACACATATGTGTAGAAGCAGGGCTCACATCACTTTGAGTGTTCCCAGGAGCTTCATATCCCCTCCTACTCCCTGAAAAGGCCAGGAGACCAGTAGATCTGTCAGCATACAAAGCACCATGAGGAAGCAAGCACTGGACAGGAGAAACAGGCCTGCAGACTGTAGCTTTTCAAAACAGTGATTTGGGGCTCGTGAGACGGCTAAGTAGATAGGTACTTGTAGGTACCAAGACCTGAATCCAATCCCAGAGACTCAGGGTAGAAGGAGAGAAAGGAATCTCTTGAGTTCTTCTGACCACCACATGCTGAATTCTGTCAGCTCTAGTAGTTCACATCCCCCAAAATGATGTAAAAAAAAAAATAGTGTGCCGGGTGGTGGTGCAGCACACCTTTAATCTCAGCACTTGGGAGGCAGAGGCAGCTCTGTGAGTTTGAGGCCAGCCTGGTCTACAGCGTGAGTTTCAATAAAGCCAGGCTGTTATACAGAGAAACCTTGTCTCAAATAACCAATAAATAAATAGAAGATGAAATAATAGTGTTTCTATTTTAACATTTAGACTATCATGGTTAGTTAAATAGTCATTTAAAATAATGTATACAAATAAAATAATATGTACAAATGCATATAAATATACAAATAAATAAAATGCATTTGAGAAATGTTTTGGTATTTAAGCAATAAGTAAAAATTCAGACAGGCTGATAGTCTCCAAAAATACTACATTTTTATAAGTAGCAGCCAAGAGATTTTGCAAATATTTACTTCTTACTAAAGAAAATTTAAAAAATGAACTGTGGCATTAAAAACTGACTCCGAATGGAAAATTTGAAGTGAAGGGCTGGTGAGATGGCTCAGTGAGCACTTGCTATGCAGTTCTGGAGACCTGAATTCAGTCCTCAGAACCCACATGCTGGAACAGGAAGGCTTAATCCTGAGAGTTGTCTTCAGACCTTCAGAGTTGTACTGTGGTCCTTACACAAACAATACACACAAATATCACACACACACACACACACATCCAACATCACCTCCCACACACATACACAATTTAAAAATAAAATTTGAGATGATGGAAGACCCAAGAACATGGGGGAGGTAGAGTTGGACAAACATTGAAATATGAGAAACCATCAATCCCTGGTGGAACTTAAGCTTTTAATGAGACTACATCAGGAAAAAGGCAACTGGAACCCAAGGATTTCTGGCTCCTCGGATCTTCTGAGAGGAAACTAACAATTCACTTTAGACATTAATAAGTGAAAAATATTAACATTCCTAGGGTAACTGTCAAAAGAATGGGAGCAGAGTGTAGAACTCCCAAACCCATTGAACAGGGAAAGAGCCGTGAAATACCGGACTGAAAAAATGAAAACGGAAAAGTTATAGAATAAAATGAGCAGGTCAAATGGAAATCACTGTGAGGTGATAAATTTAACCAAAACGGAACATCATGTTCAGAAAAATTAACAGTACAGTGTGAAACAAACCAAAAGGCAGAACTTGGTTATGCACTCTTTATGAGACAAGCCTAGAAAGTGACAGAGTTGGAAGTAAGGGCCAGAGAAAGACAACACGAGCAACAGGTAAAAGAAAATGACCAGAGCCATGCAGATGTAGTGCAAACCAGACTTGAAGAAAACAGCCTTTCTAGAACAAGACAGCCATTTCATCACAAAAAAACTGCTGAATTAAAAGACAGCCATTTATTCAAGAGCTGTGTGCATATTTCAAAAGTATGAAGAAAACGGGCAGAAGTACAAAGAAAATAAGAAAAATCCACAGTCTCAGTGTAGGATTTTTTCACACTGTACTCACTGATAAGTGGCTTTTAGACATAAAGCAAAGAAAAACCAGCCTACAATTTACAACCCCAGAGAAACTAGACAACAAAGAGGGCCCTAAGAGAGAAAGCCATAAATCTACAAAGGAAGGAGGAAAAGATAAGATCTCCTGAGTAAATTGAGGGGAGCATGGGGATCACAGGAGAGGGTAGAAGGGGAGCCGGAAGCAGAGAAAACTGTATATCTCAATAAAAACAATAAAAAAGAGAAATTGAGAGGAACGAATTAGAGGAATCGGTTAGACTAACTCCATAGCACTTTGATGCTATTTATATTAGGGAAAGATGGTAGAGGAAATGAATTCATTTGTCTTCACATGCTATTAGTGTAATCATTAATGAAACTAGGTGAAAATGGTAATATCACGGGAGTCCATGTATATCCCTTCATTGTCTTGTTGGTAGTAAGAGTAATGGGTGCTTTTAATTCAGTAGTTCTATGCATTCACCTATACACTGCTGTCTTCTCTATCTCTGGAGGGATGACAGGTACTGGGTTTATGATAAAAAAAATCCCTATATATACTTACAATTTATGACTTGCAAGATAATGAGATCCGTTGATCAAAGAAGAGAATATGTTTTCAAAACATATGGTTATAGAGATAATAAACACTTTAAAAAATACAAAAAGAAAAGATCAGTCCCACAACCCCACCACTGGTTTTTCAGCTGAGCACAGGAGCAGGAGGGAGGGAGGGAGGTTGATTATTTATTTAATTAAAAATGTTAATGGCAAAATAGATTTTTCACCTATTATTCTGACTGGACAAGCAAGCATACTAAAAATTCAGTAAGCACACTGTATCAGTTACTTCTCTATTGCTGTGATTAAAATGTCCTGAACAAAAGCAACATAAGTAAGAAAACCATTTCTTTTGGCTTAGGGTTCGAGAGAGAGATAGATTTCATAACAGTAGAGAAGGTTTGGCAACAGGCCAGGAAGCATGGTGGCAGGACCAGGAAGGAAGCTGGCTGACCACATTATTGTCCACAGTCAGTAGGCAAAGAGGGAAAACAGGAAGTGGAGTGGAACTATAAAATCTCAAAGCCCTCCCCAGTGACAAACTTCCCTTGGGCAAGGCTCTGCCTTCTAAAGGTTCCATTATCTCCCCAAACCATGTGGGCAGCTGGGGACCAAGAATTCAAACACATGCACACCTTCCTTCCTTTTTTTTCTTTCTTGTTTTTTGAGACAGGATTTTTCTGTGAAACAGTCCTGACTGTTTTAGAACTCACTCTGTAGACAGGGTTGGCCTCAAACTCATAGCAATCTGCCTGCCTCTGCCTCCTGAGTGCCGAGATCAAAGGTGTGTGCCACCACCGCCTGGGTCAAACACATTTCTTCTTCAAAACATCAGAGATACTATGATCCTTAATCTTCTCAATTTGATGAGATCTAGAATCACCCAGGAGAAAGGCCTCTGGGCATGTCTGTGGGGGACTGTCTAGATTAATTGAGGTGAGAAGACCCGCCCACTGTGGGTGTCACTATTCCCTAGGCTACAATCTTGGACTGTATAAAAAGAAGAAAGTGAGATGTTCACAGGCATTCAACACTCTCTGTGTCCAGACTGTGGCGATAACACTGAAGCTCATGATGCCAGGACTCCTCTGCCATGGGGACTTGAACTGTGAGCCAAACTAAGTCCTTTCTCCTTGAGTTAGTTTTTGTCAAGGTATTTTATCACAACTAGAAAAGTAGGTAAGAAATATGCAAAGCTTTGAATAACACACCAAGAGCCCCTGGACAATGGACGTGTATAAAATGCTGCATCCAGTAACAAAAGATTGTAGGCTATTTATAAATATACATGGGACATTTATAAAAACTGATCATGTACCTGACAATGCAACCATAGAAAACTTGAAAGTGTGGCATTCTTCAATATGGTAACCATTGGGCATACACTAGACACACACACACCCCAGTGTATGTGTGGAGGTCAGGGAACAATATGCAGGAGGGTAGTCCATTCCCTCCTTTCATCAAATGGTTTCCAGGGATTGAACTTTGGTCCCTGGGATTGTTTAAAGCCTTCTTATCTGCTCAGTTATCTCATTGACCCCATCCTTTTTACTTTAAAAACACAGCTATTAACAAATTTAGTATGGCACATGGGTTTACATTGCATTTCCTATTGAACAGCTTTGACAGGGGGAACCATCTTTGGTCATAATGCAGCTGAGTGGGACTCAGTGGTGAAAAACACAACTCAAAAGCAAGAAAAGTAAGAACATCCAAACACTATCTTTGAGAAACATACTCCAAACTTTGTCTGGGATAAATAAAAATGAAACTCAAAAAATATTAAAATCGAGTAGTAACATAATATCCAGTTTTTATGGGATTCTACTGCATAGAACAACATTCAGAGTGAGGAAGGTCTACAAACTCCAGCCCAGCAGCCAAATCTAGACCACATGTCTAGTTTGCAACCAAAGCTTTGCCAAGACACATTCTGCTCTTGCTGTTTTGTTTTGAGACAGGCTCTCACTCTAGTCCAGGTGGTCCTTTAACTCACTATGCAGCTCAGACAGGTCTTGAACCTGCTATGATCTTCTGCTTCAGCCACCCAAGTGTTGAGATTACAAGCGTTAAGTCACCATTTCTGGAAGGACACACTCATTTTATTGACGTGTTGCCTACCACTGTTTATGTTCTGCAGGATCGGGTGCTATAGCTGAATGAGGCCTGACAGACCAAATATATTCACATCTGCTCTTTACAGAAACAGTTAATTTGATACCACATATATGGTACGATATAGACCCATATGCATATAGTTATGAAAATAATAAGGGATGGAAGATAAAAAATTTAAGAATCCACATTAAGAAATTTGATGAAGAACAACAAAATAAACCCAAAGAATATAGTAAATGACAGAAGGCAGTGAAGGAAAATGGTCATGTAGAGAAATACAGCGGTCATGTAGAGGTCAATAGAAAAATGACGAAGTTCAATTTTTTTTCCTGAAAAAAGTAAAATGATGATCCCGTCTCTAGAGGAGAAATAGAACTAACAGATGGTAGTCGAGCATTACTATATCAAACACAGACACACATGCGCACACACATGCACACACATGTACACATACATACACATGTGCGCGCACACACACACAGATGCACCATGGACATTTAGTTATTTCTTCCTTCCATGTGTATCCTGGGGATAAAACTCAGTTCATCAGGCTTGACAGCAAGTACCTTTTTTCACTGAGCCATCTCTCTGACCCAAGAAGCTCATATTTTAGAAACAATATACTAGCAAAGTAGAGAAATAGGATGTCAAATTCACAGAAAATTACAACATCAAATTAACATAAGAAGAAATAAAAATACATGAGCAATTTTATAACCTAGATAAAGATCGTATCCAGTAAGAGAGTGCTGATCCCCTGATGGCTCCAGTGCTGCATTCTGTCAAATACATCAGAAAGACATGGCTCCTGTTCATACAGACTCTTCTGGAAAATGCAGCACGAAGAAATGTAGCTGAGATGCCCCAGTTGGGAACAGAGAACAGGTAGGGCACCTCCAGAGAGACCAAAGACTTTATTGTCACAACCATGGTGCACCTGGGTAAGGAAGAGCTAAAGAATGGTTCAAGGCGGAGAGTGCTGTGCTGCCCAGCAGTTTCCACACTCAGAAAACTATTCTACCTTATATGGAGAGATGGATGGATGAATGCATGGATGATGGATGGATAGTTGATGAATAGATGGATGATGGATGGATGGATGATGGATGAATAGATGGAAGGATGGATGGATGCTGGACAGATGATGAATGGATGGATGATGAATGGATGGATGATGAATGGATGGATGATGGATGGATGGATGATGGATGGATGGACAGATGGATGATACCAGGATAACATGTGTAAACTGAAGTTTTCCCAGGCAAACCAAGACATACAGCTTTCTAAACCTCACATTTGAATGTAAGTTCAAACAAAACCTAAGAATAAGATATAAAAACTAGCAGTACAGCCGGGCGGTGGTGGCACATGCCTCTAATCACAGCACTCGGGAGGCAGAGGCAGGCGGATCTCTATGAGTTCGAGGCCAGCCTGGTCTACAAGAGCTAGTTCCAGGATAGGAACCAAAAGCTACGGAGAAACCCTGTCTCGAAAAAAATAAAAAAATATATAAAAAACCTAGCAGTACATAAAAATGATCACAGTGAATTTATCTGGACTATAGATTATTTGAATAATTAGGAAATAGATTTGTGTGATTCACTACATTAGAAAATGAGAGAAGAAAAATGTGTGATTCTGACTACATGTGGAACTATCAACATGTGTTCACCCTAAAAATTTTTAGCAAACCTGGGAATCAAGGGGAACTTCCTTAATCTGATAACACATATCTGCCATCGCCTGAGAGGAAACATCATGCTTAATGGTAAAACGATGAGATATTTTCCTCTCAAGTCTGTAATGAGACAAGGATGCCTGAAAGCATGGCTTCATGCAACATAATGCAGGGTCCTGGCCTGGGCAGCAAGGAAAGAAAAAGAAGTAAAATGTATGAAAACAGTAGACAGAAATCTTGACATACGAACAATCTATGTATGTTGTTTGTAGTGATATTCCTAAATGCCAGGATTTAAATCTAATGAAAGTTGTATAAGCCTTGGGCTGAGAAAAAAAACTTTGCTGAGATATATTTTAATATCTATTATATATATATATATATATATATATATATATATATATATATATATAGAGAGAGAGAGAGAGAGAGAGAGAGAGAGAGAGAGAAGGAGGGGGGGGTGTTTTGCGTGCATGTATGTCGGTGTACTGTGTGTATGTCACAGAAGCCAGAAGATGTCAGATTTCCTGGAACTGGAGTTACAGACAGTTATGAGTTGCCATATGGGTACTTGGAATCAAATATGCTTAACTGCTGAGCCCTCTCTCTAGTTTCAATATAGAATATTAAAATAAAAGACAGATACAAAAATTTCTCTTTCTTTAGTTTTTTAATTTGCAGTTATTTAACACTGTGTATGAGTGTGTGCTCCCCGCCCCCCACATGGGCATGCACAATTATGCCTGCCACTATGTACTAGTGGTAGCCAGACAATTATTTGTGTGAGTCAATTCCCTTCTTCCACCATGTGGGGGCCTGGGGTAGAATTTAGGCTGTCAGGCTTGGTGATGAGCACCCTTAACCACGGAGGATCTCATCTGGGCAGATGGTTCAGTGGGTAAAGTGTTTGCTGAACAAGTATGAGGACCTGAGTTTGGAGACTCTGCAATACATGTAAAAAAGAAAAAGAAAAGAAAGACAATTGTGGAGGCACAAATTCATAACTCCAGAGCTGGAAGGGGAGGGGTGCAGAGGCAGGCAGATTTAGACCTTGTCACATGCATGAGGCACACACACACACACACACACACACACACACAGAGAGAGAGAGAGAGAGAGAGAGAGAGAGAGAGAGAGAGAGAAACCCTTGAAGGAAAACGACAAGATGGGAGAATTGTCTCTATTATACACCAAGATGTATTATAAGACACTTGGAGTGATGTAATGTGAGTTTAAGAAGGGATAAACGGAACAGAACTAACAGGGAGCAAGGAAAGACCCACATCCACACCCACACAAACCTTTGAACTATGACAGAGGCAGCAACGCAAATCAGTACAGAAAAGGCAGCCTTGAAGACAATAATGTAGGAACAAATGAGCATTACTAGGAAACAACTAAATCAAAGCCTGGCTCACACCTCCTCCCCACGAATGATTAAAGGTGTCAATATGACAGGTAAAACCACAGAGCTTTCAAATGGTTCAGAGAAAGATCTTAGGACTCTGAGGTTGAGATGGAACTTTATGGCGATACAGATGCCCATAAAGAAAAGCTTGAATGACCTTAAAATTCAGAACTTTGGTTCCTTAAAAGATGCATGGAGTGAAAAGATAAGCCAAGTAGAGAAAACAAAGATGCTGTCAACAGAAATAACTCACAAGAGTTTTAGCCTCCAGAATATTTAGAGTATTTCAAGAAAGAAGATGGGAGACAGTTTTCTAGTAAACCGGCAAAACTCCTGAGCACAGTGGAAATTCAAGTAGTCATTCAGTATATGAAGGGGCTGGGGAGATGGCCTAGTTCGATTTTCTGAGGCTGTGATAAGACACTGACCAAAAGCAACTAGGGGAGGACAGGGTTTGTTTGACTTCCAGTCAACGATGAGGGAAGCCAGAGCAGGGGCAGGAATGGAAGTGGAGACCATGGATGAGTGCTGCTAATGAGCTTGCTTTCCCATCACTTGTTCAGACTGCTTCTTACACCACCCAGGACCACCTGCCCAGATGTGGCACTGCCCACCATAGACTTGGCACCCTCTCTCAATCATTAATAAGATTGATCCACAACCACGCAACAGGTCAATCTGATGGAGGCAACTCTTCAGCTGAGCTTCCCTCTTCCCAGGTAGTTCTACTTTGTGGCAAGTTGACAAATCAGATGGCTTAGGTTCTAGCAGCAACTGTAGTTTGGTCCCTAGCCCATGTCAGGGTCTCACAACCATCTGTAATTCCAGTTCCAGAGGACCTGACACCCACTCTGCTCTCCTCGGGCACCTGCACTCACGCACACAGACCCATTTACAGAAACACAGGATAAACGTCCTTCAAAGAAAATATCTGAAAAGAAAAACAGAAAAATCTATGAAAAGACTCTCAACATGGTTGGTAATCAGCATAAAGCTAATGCAAGCCATCATGAGATATCATTTATGACCAGTATAAATAAAAACAATTTGATACTTTTGGACAGTTTTATACACTGACCAAAGTATAAATTATACAAGTTGGTGAGACTGTTTAACATTATACAGTAAACTGAACCTTTTACGTAACATATAAAGGTAAAATAGTATATGACACATAATACATAATAACACAAAGGTTTTCCCTTCCAGTTTTAGAGGCAAGGAAACCTAAAGCCAGGGTATTGGCAGAGCTACATTTATTTAGGAAATATCTAATACACAAGGAGGACTGGGCAGGAAACTGGCACAGGGCTGGGCAGGCATGGCAGCCTGGGCAGCTGAGAGGCCAGAGGTAATGCAGGAGAGGGAATACCAGATGAGTCTCAAGACAAAGAAGTGTTTATCAGGCTAGAAAGCAGCTGAGGGTCCCAGCTGAGGGAGATCAGGGATCAGGGCAGAGGTCACCTTGAGATGGGTGCTCAGAGGCCCCTGTCTCTATGCTGAGAGATTTGAGTGTTGAGAAACCTTAGGAAGACTCTTAACTTCTGCTTAGAAAATGCATGTATGTATGTGTGTACTTATGTGTACGTGTGTATAGCTGAATGGCATAAATGTGTACTCATGTACATGTGTGTATAGCTGAGTGGCATGAGTGTGTACTTGTGTGTACATGTGTGTATAGCTGAATGGCATGAGTGTGTACTTGTGTGTACATGTGTGTATAGCTGAATGGCATGAGTGTGTACTTGTGTGTACATGTGTGTATAGCTGAATGGCATGAGTGTGTACTTGTGTGTACATGTGTGTATAGCTGAATGGCATGAGTGTGTACTTGTGTGTACATGTGTGTATAGCTGAATGGCATGAGTGTGTACTTGTGTGTACATGTGTGTATATCTGAGTGGCATGAGTGTGTACTTGTGTGTACGTGTGTGTACAGCTGAATGGCATGAAGCATGCTCATACAGTGCAGTCACCCCCACCCACTTCTACTTTGTCTTCTTCCCAAACTGAAACTCTGCCCCTGTAAAACACCAGTGCCCCATGGGTTCTTCCTCCTCACCTCCAGTCCACCACCCTTCTAACCTACAGCTGTAAATTGGGTATTTCTAGCCCTAGAAGGTTAGAACTATACAGCATTTGTCCTTTCTGTTGGATTAAGTTCACGGTCTTCAAGGTCCACCCGTATATGTGTTAGAATTTCTTTATCAGGTGTACACTGCATGTTGTTTATTCTCGTTCACCTGCTGAGGGACACTGGACCATGGCTGCCTTCTGGCTGCAATGTTGGCGCCATCGCATGAATGACTTTGTCCTTGCAATTCACACAAACCAAATTCCTGGTGTCAGGGGGTTTGGGGCAGAGCCTTTGGTAATGATTGGGTCATGAAAACCAAGCCCTCATAAATTGAATCAGTACCCTTATAAAAGAGACCCCAAAGACCTCCCTTTCCCTGTCTTCCGTGTGAGTTTAAGGAGAGAAGATGCTTATCTATGAACTAGGAAACTGGTCTATCGTTACAACAAATCTAGTGGTGGTGTTAGACTCCTTAGCCCCTGGAGAAGAGAGAAGGAATTTTCTGTTCTTTACCGGCCATCCTGTCTACGCTACTTTGTTACAGTAACAGAGACATGCCAAGACAGTAGTTACGAAAATTGGTCTCCAAAAAACACACTAGATGACTCAAAGCTGACAACCGTTGGAGACCAGATTGAAGACGAAGATCCAAATCAGAAGAGAGACTCTTGGGTTCCAAAGCCACCTCCCGTTTGCTGTTGGTGACTTCATGATGCTGTTGACATGGGCAGCCAGGCAGAAATAAAGTGTGGTCCTTCCAGACCATGGACTCTTAAAAACAGCTGGAAGCTTGCCCCAGCCTCATGAGAGTGCTCGACGTACTGAATGTGACTAAGTAGTTCAGGTTGAAGGAGTCCTTGTTTCTTCTTTTTTTTTTAAATTTATTTATTTATTAAAGATTTCTGTCTCTTCCCTGCCACCGCCTCCCATTTCCCTCCCCCTCCCCCAATCAAGTCTCCCTCCCTCTTCAGCCCGAAGAGCAATCAGGGTTCCCTGCCCTGTGGAAAGACCAAGGAACCCCCACCTCCATCCAGTTCTAGTAAGGTGATAAAAACCGGACTCGCTGAACATAGCGGACAATGAGGACTACTGAGAACTCTAGAACAATGGCAATGGGTTTCTGATCCTACTGCACGTACTGGCTTTGTAGGAGCCTAGGCAGTTTGGATGCTCACCTTACTAGGAGTCCTTGTTTCTGAAAAGGCCCATTGTAAGCCAGCACTGGGGCCACCTTAGCGCAGGGCAGGTAGGCAGATGTTTTACTCTGGACTCCTGCAAACTTTAGGAGAGCCGTCTAAGAGGTCAGCTTCACTCTGGTTCACCTGGAATGGTCCTCATTTTGTAAAACTGAAAGTCGATCCTGTGCCCCTGCCCAGCATGCGAGGTGTGGCTCTCACCCCTTATCACAGCAGCTTTGTGCTGCAGCAGAGAGGGGTAATCACGGAAACTCACAATGGGTCAAAGTGCAGACAGCTGACTATAGGGTGCCCAGCCCGGCGCTGAGGCATTCAGGCTCCTGGCTGCTCACCAGGCACCCCGAGCTGCTGCAGCTCACAGCCACCCACCATGTGTGCTAGAACCCAAGGGTCATGAATGGACGTCACTCCTGACCCTAAAAATGCCTGAGCTAGATCAACAGGCCTGAGCTAAGTTTGAGTCCTCCCTGTGGGTAGATTCAGACCCTGTAAAGGTGGAGATTTCTGACAACTTCTTGAGCAGAGTCTTCTTGACAGATGGGGGGACTGAAAGAAGGGCTTTTTCTGAGAAGACAGGGGGTGGGGATCTAGGATCTTCCATCTTGATGGCCTCCTATTAAATTGACATCTTATACATATATATCAGGGTACAGTGTGATGTTTCTACACACACACAATGTATTATGTTTCAAATCAGGGCAACTAGCATATCCATCACCTTAATATTTATTATTTTTAGATGGGGTACTAAAATCATCTTTACTGGCTAAAGAAAATATGCTACTACCTGCCATCCATGGCTTCCCCACGGTGTGCAGAACATTAAACACCAGCTAACAGCTGGCTGCCTTTTGTGTCTCCTGGAACAACAGATCAGGTCTCACTCAGTATCCTGTTAAATTTTTCTCTAATCTTGAGGGGCTAGGTTAGCACTAGCAGGTGGCCCCTAGGTGACAGCAACCTTGAAAGGAGGCATCATGGATCTCACCCAGTGTCTGTCCTTTAGAGCTGTTTTATATGGAGTCTCATGGGACAGTTTCCAAACATGAAAAAAGAAACGGGATCACGGTTCCCACTTCCGTGATGCCGTCTCCTAGGAATTAGAGGTGTGGCTCCAGGCTCTGGCTCTCAGAGCTAGAACAACGATCAAACTCTTCATTGGAACTAAGAGAGTTGGGGAGCAAAATTACACAGTAAACAGCATCAATTGTTCCCTAGACCACAATCCACTCTGTGAGTCCTCAGTGGGATGCTCATAGGAAGAAAGACTCGGCTAAGCTCTTGGGGACTGGTCTGGTCCTGATGGATGAGCCATAAGTCACTGGGAGGAAAGAACAGAACCTAAGTATCTGGAAAGGCTGCCAGGATGGCTGAGCGAGGCAGGACCTGAGAGCTGTGATAGGAATTCGGGTGGGGAGCCTTGGGTCACAATACAGGGTGACTGAAGGGATCATGAGAAGTGGAGCGGAGGGGCACCAGGTGGCTGGTGTGGACATGCAGAGAGTCATGAGGCATGACGGGGCTGGTGGTGATAATAGAGCTGGGGATGGGACCTAGGTGAGCCCATTGAGGGGACAAGACAGAAATGCCAGGAAATACTGGAAGAGAAAGTCCCAGAAGGAATCAAAGCCATAGAATCAAATTAACCGTGGAGTAGAAAGCATGACCTTGGCTGAGTCAAGGAGAGACAACTTCTGGAAAGACAGCACTGAAGGCAAAATTATTGTTTACCACACTTGGGAAGGTATATTTCTGATATCTGCAACACAAATTAAAATGGTTGTGGGCTTCCTCTAAGAGTTCAGAGACTCTCCAGTGGACTCCATCGCTAAAGTGAATATGGGCACCAAGGGGGCCGGCAATAAACGAAGCGCTACAAACACTGAGACTGTACTTGAGGCCTCAGCTCTGAAGCCAGGGGTTCAATCACAGGCAATTGTGTCCCAGGGACTTTGCTCCAGGAATAGCAAGGAGGAAGACTAGACCCACATTCTATACCTGACTCTAAGCCATGAGACCTCAGAGGGCGAAGTTCTAGGAGAGTTCTTCAGGGCTTTAGCAAGACTTTGGGAGATAATACAGCATTTTCAGAGAGATACCCAATTTCCTTGAGTACGCTGAGAACACTAGAAAACCAGATGAGGTATGAAGAAGGAGGAAGGGCAGGTGCCATGCTGAGTCCAGGGCACTGGGCATCCCAGCCCAGCTGGCAGCACATCCGAGGTGTTCATGTTGCATCGCTGATCCAAATGTAACCAAGTCCAAACACATGACAAAGGTACCATATAGGGATCTTGGGGTGGGAGTGGGGTCGGGTCCTGGCTCACATCTTCCCCTGTAAGCCTAGTATGGGGTTGTAGGGGATGGGGTGATGATGAAGCATGAGGAAAAGATCCAGAAGAACTAGTTAATGTCTTTTCTTGGTATGTGATCTTTCTGACAAGTCCACTGATGTGTGCATCATTTTCTGAAACTTACCATTGGTAAAATTTTATTATTATTATTATTATATTAAAATAGAATTACATCAGTTTTCTCTCCCTTTCCTCCTTCTAGCCTCATGTTTTTCCCTCAAGCTGATATCCTTTTCCTTGATTATTATTGTTACATAATATATGTGTATGTAGCAATACATATAAATACAGCCTGCTAAGTCTGTATATATATATATACATATATATGTGTGTGTATATATATATATATATATATATAGTTTTATGGATGATTACTTTGCATTGAATAACAAAAAAAGGAGTCCTAGGAGAGGCTAATTCTTCTCCCAGAAGTCATTAGTTGCCTTGTCTAGTGGTGGGACCCCACAAAATTTCCCCTCTTTCATATTAGGACGCCCATTGGTATTTCAATCGTTCCAGTCTTGCTTATGCAGCTACTAGGAACCTAGCCAGTTTTCCAGGGCTAAGTGAGATCTCGGACCTTCGAAAATAATCTATTATTGTCACTTTGCTAGACCAGCATATTTCCTTACTATATTCTAAATCTTATCCTTAAACCTATAGAGAAGTGTAACTACCAACTCTCATCAAAGAAATTTCTCTTTACAGTAAATGGAGGTCGCTATAGAAACCCACAACTGGACACAAGGCAGAGATTGTGGGCATCCTGGTCCACAAAGGATACATTTACATCACAGCTGCATCTATGGCTCAGTGAACATCAAGGAAGGGGATGGAAAGTTTGTAAGAGTGAAACAGCCTCTCCGTGGGTGAAATTTGAAAAGGCATTTGCAAAGGTTTCCTCTCAGCTCACCAAGGAAAGGGAAAACTGGCTGTCTGCTGGGAGAGTGGGCATGCGTGAGAGGCAGCCCGGCTCTACACTCACACGGGACTGTCTTTGTCCAGACTCAGTCATGTTTTGGTCCTGCAGTCTTGAAAGGAATTCTGACCCACGAGCTGCTCCTTCTGTCTCTGTCTGAGAGGCAGATGGAAGTTTGCCTGGCAACGTCTTCTACACAGCTACTGAGCCGCCGTCTATCTGAAGGCTCACCATCCTGGATGAGCATTTGCTGAGGGCCTGAAATAATGAGTTGTTAGCATGTAAGTCTCAAAATTTTCACCCTTTGAGACTGGAGATCGTGGATCCGAGGACCCTACATATCTGCCCCTTCCTTGGCTCTTGGTTTTGTCCAAGATAAATATGACAAACACGGTAAGAACGTGTGTCCCAAATGTTCATCTCACAGATAGGCAACAAGAGAATGACAGGTGCTGTCAGGAGGGTGACAGATTCATTGGGCACTAGGGACAATAGGAAGAAGGTGACCTCTCCCAGTTACCCGAATATTAGAAACACCTGCAGCCCTAACCATCTCTGCTTGGGAGCACTTCCTCTGCCTTGCTCCAGACGGTCCTTCAGGGGTTAGTGGTTCCTTCTGCCAGTCTTCTCAACTGTCAGGGCTCACTCTGTTAGACTGCTCCTTGCTGAGACACGATGACAATGGCTGCAGGAAGGCAGGGAGCCCCAGTACTGGAATTCTGAGCTCTCCTACCAGAGAGACTCCACTTTCTGTAGGACAAGAGCAAGAACCTAACTGCCTTGGCCAGGTATAAGTCAAGTTGTCCAAGGAAAGAGTCTGTACCTATCTTTGCTATCAGAATGGGGACCAGTGGACAAGAACTAGGATCAGCCCGGGGCATGGGAAGTCCATGTCTCTGTAGCATGGGATGGAAAGTTGAGGGAAGACGGATGAAGCCCCTGCAGAAGGACTGCAAAACCTTGTGGGGCAGCAGTCCAGGCCTTCCTGTCTGGACCGCCCAATGGGCCTTCTCCTGAGCCTCTTGTTCAAGTGGGCACAAGATACCTGATGATACAACTGAGCCATCCAGGGGCCCCAAGCTGCCTGCTGTAGAGACAAAACCAGGCTGTGTGGTCAGGGCTGCCAGCGGAAGCCCAACTGAGGTCATGGGCAGACAATATCTGTCATGTGATGCCATGGGGAGAGGAGCAGGGAGAGCTTGTCATAGTGTTTGAGGCCCGAGTCCCTGCCAGTGGTGGATACCTCAGAAAATTCCACTGGGCTACGGGGGCGGGTGATGACAAGAAGCAGGTGTGACTCTCTAGTCACTATGGGCCCCTAGGGTGAGACTCCTGACCCCGTGTCGCACAATGGACCCAGTGAGGCCAGAAAAGATCATTCAGATGAGGCCTAGAGACCACAAAACCTCCAGGGCCTCTGTACCGCGTTGCTGGTCTTATTCTAGCCAAGGCCTTTCTTAGGCAACCTTAGTTGAAAGCACAGCACGTGAAACTTGCCTTGGAGATAGTCATCAGCTGCCTGTGGAAGAGGTTTCCCTGGGTTGGGCTGACGCAAGCGTCAGGGGTGGAATCACTATCTTCCAGGGGGTTAGACACCACCAAGGCCCACGGGGAAGGGCGGAAGTGGGTTTCTGTGATTTTACCAAAGCTATTCCTGTAGACTGAGTAAGAGCTCAAAGGAGACTCCCAGGAAGGAATGGGTTCAGTTTCTTGCTAAAATGACATCATAGAGGTAACAGGTACCTAGTTACCTGCAATGGGGGTAGCTGGGTAGGCCCCTGATAATCACACTGGCTTTATAGGAATGGGGTTTTTCATTGGCCCTGGTTCCTTGGGAAGCAGCAGGTATCAGGCTGCACATAAAGGGTCTCCCTTGGGTGCTGTCTGAGCTGCATCTGCCTCCTTTGAGAATGCCTTTTACTCACTTGAAGCTTACTCTCATGGGCCCAGTACCCACCTCAGGGGCATTTTATTCTCTGACCATCAGAGGCGTGGGTCTTCCTAACAAACTTACTCCCTGACACTTGGCTGTCAAAACCCCTCAAGGTCACCCCAGAAACCAAACTCAAGTGACTCAACCCTACTGTCCCTCTCACCTCTGACCCATATCTCTCAGGGTCTGCCCTGTTTCACAGAAGTCACAGAGCCCATGTTTCCTCTCTTCACCAAACCTGGGATCCCAACACACTGCACCTTCCCCACCAGACAGATGAGAACCTCACAGGCAGCCTTGTCCTAACATCCCTGTCTACAGGGCGGTGTGAACTCTGTTGAGGGGACCTTCCTGTGTAAGTTCCATCAGGCATGTTGTGTTCACCTGCCACCCAGGTGAACAGGCATGTCTTGTACACTGCCAGCCATGTCACTGTCTGGAAAGGCCCTTCTCTGACTCTCTGACTCTGCTGGCTGTCCCCATGCTTCTCCTCTTCAAAATACCAATTGGAGGGCTGTAGAGACAGCTCGGCTGCTAAGATCACTTGTTGCTCCTGCAGAGGACCCGGTTTCAAGTCTCTGCACCCACATGGTGGCTCACAGCTGTCTGTAATTCCAGTTCCAGGGTCACTAACATCCTCTTCTGACTTCTACAGGAACTGGGAAGGCACATGGCACACATACACGCATGCAGGCGAACACCACACATACAAAGCGAACTTAGAAAGTGAGAATGAACTTTCAAAAGGACAGATTTGAAAAGTCTTCTGCTGTCTTTCCTACCCTTGCTCATTCCTCAGCCCAAGGCCACCGGCTTCTACCCAACACCACACTACAGCTGCTTCCAGAAGCACCAAGACTTTCTCATCAGAATTCCAACAAGACACATTCTCCTCATCCTCTTGCCCCTTCAGCCATGCCTGTCCCTTTCTGTGCTGTAGAGGGGACGTGGCCTCTGGGGTCAATCTGACCTATTCACATTCAGTCCTGATGATGTCACCTCTTAGTATCTTGAGCCCAGTCTCTCTAAACCTCAGTTTCCTCATCTGCAAAATGGAGATAATAATAGCATGGCCTGATAGGCCCATCGTGAAGATTAAAGAAATGAACCACAAGGGCTTGGCTCCTGGCACGTCCTAAAGGCCGCTCAGCAGACTCAGCTATGACAGCCCTGAGAGCCACCTAGATCTCTCCATCTCTGTCAGAACCAAGTCCAACCTCTCCCCCAACCCCTTCTCTGGCTGCTTCCCAATGATTTACCTATCTCAAACTAGGCAAAGCTTCCGGACACTTGGCTGCATTGTTCCCTTGCTGGCCACCAACAGGTTTCAATGCTACTAGCGCAAAGCACCTTTCAATAAACTTTATGATGCCTTTTATTGATTAAAAGTATTGTCATTAGTATATGAGATAACTTCTTGTCCCCTTGCCCAAGTGGCTTTAAACGCCTGTGCTCAGACGATCATCCCGCCTTTGCCTCTGAGCAGCTGGGAGGACAGATAACGCCGTCGTTTGCTGTTTAGTCTCATGTTTCCAGCAAGAACAAACCCTACCAGAGGCAATGTTCTCTCCTTCCCCCCCCCTTTTTTTTTCAAAAATAAAAAAGATTTCTTTTGTGTGTGTGGTAGATGTGTACATGTATATATATGTAGGCATGTATGTACACGCATGGTGTATATGCGCACATGTGTGGTATATGCATATGTGTGTTTACATGCCTGTGTGTGCATCTGTGTGTATGCGTATGTGTGCCTGTGCAACTGTGTACATGTGTGCAGAGGGTCCCCATGCCAGTGCACACACGTGGGGCTAGAGGAGGACCCCTGGTGCCCTGCTCTGTTACCCTCCACCCTAAGAGAGTGTCTCCCACTATACCTGGAGCTAGGCTGGTGGCCAGCAAGCCCTGTAACCCTCCTGTCTCTGACAAAAGCATTTTTGTAAATTTAGGTCATAAACCCTGTTTACGCCCTACTCCCTCTTGTTGTCTCTCTGCTTCTAATAGCGCTGCTGGCAGTTTTTCATTGCTACAACACAAAACCAGGAATTTTAAGGAGGCAAAGAACTTATGTAAGAATGTTTTGTCACCATGGCTTTAAAACTCATTGTTTTGGAGCCAGGTAGTGGTGGCCCACGCCTTTAATCCCAGCACCCAGGAGGCAGAGGCAAGCAGATCTCTGTGAGTTCAAGGCCAGCCTGGTTTACAGAGTGAGTTCCAGGACAGCCAGGGCTACACAAAGAAACTCTGTCTTGAAAAACCAAAACCAAACCAAACCAACCAACAACCAAACAAAAACACAACAAAAAATTATAATTTTGAATTCTCTCGAAACATCTCACTTCCATGAAAATAGAGATTTTCCTCAATGAAGAACCACACTATACATGCTCTGGTCCCCAAAATGCTCATGCCAAAAGTAACATCAAGCAATAGTGAAGAGCTCAGGAAACAAACTCCAGTCCCTGGGGCACTGGAGACTTTGCCCAAGTTAAAGCCACTGACAGATTTCAATCAGAGCTCCTCAAATATCATTGAGGGTCTTATCAAAATCAAAATCTCTGGTTCTGAAAGCTGAGAGTACAATGCTGACATTGCAGGTCTGATATCACTGAGAGAGGAACAGGGCGGGTAGGCCACCTTTCTCTCAAGGCCGGGGTCTGTTTTATCTATGGTGCCTGCACTTGGCAACTGCTTAACACCAGTTGTTTGGTTGGGTGATGCCTTCTGGACATCTAGACTGGTCCTAAGTCTCCTGTGTGTTGCCTCGTGAGATTGCCTTGGTTACAGAGCATCCTCTGATCTAGATCTAGGAGTCAAGTCTCCTGGCACAAGGTCTGCTCGGTTGGGCTGGGAGTATGCGGTCTGTGGACACTCTTCCCTTCAATCCAGGTCTTTGCCTCCCTCCCCTTTGGTCTTTCACCATATTTGGTCCTGCTCTGAAGACAGAGGCACTCAATTTCCCCTGCCTCAGCACAACGTGCTGGTCTTCATCTCTTGCTGATCGTATCGTACCACATCCCAACCCAGAGCCTGGGTCCTCCACCTGCTTCCCTGCAGCCCAGCCCAGTCATCTTGAAGAAGCATTTCTCCCCAGCCCCATCACACACATCTTTGAGCAAAGCTCCCAGCTCCCCATGTGGCATGGCCTGCTGACATGCCCCATGGGCAAGGGAATCACCTCATCCTTTGGGGACTGTCCCCTGGCTCTCCACCCTCCTGACTTTCCCATTTTCTCTCTTGATGTGGCTTCTCGGGTCCTTCGTGGACTCCCCCATAACTGTCCCTGTTCCCTTCCCACCTTTGCAGGCCAGCACCCCGCATGCATCCTCCAGAGCAGATGGGGATACAAATCCCTCAGTATAGTTTTTCTTCAGGGAGTTGTTCTCCTCTTTCCACTTGCCCTCCCCAGACTTGCCAATGCCACCTGCTAAACCTTCCAGTACAGTGCTTCCTCCAATTCCCAGGGACACCCTTCTCTAAGGCCACCTTTGTCCTTAAGTCTCCAAACCTAATTATCTGTGCCATCTGAGGGATATCCCAGCACTTGCAGCCATATCTCCATCAAGGACTTTGTCCTCTAGATGTGGGCCTCGGCACAGTGTCCTATTGCCCTGTACTGACAGTAGATCAACGAAAGAGTGGGCTAGCTCCATCTACCACCTGCCAGGAATAAGGGCCAAGGAGGAAGCTGCCTAAAGACATACCTAGCTCCAGCTACCACCTGTCAGGGGACTATCCCACACACGGATGCTTGACTGCGTGTCAGAATGCCCACCCATCTCAAGTCTGCTGCAGTGACTTTGGTGGCCACCTCCACCAGGTAGGGGGTACAGTAAGGACCAGGTTTGTACAAGGGATGGCAGGATAAGGTCCCACTGCACAGGAGGCAGAAGCTGGCTCAGAGCCAAGCTACTCACTCCCACCTCACTTTTCCACTCTGTCCATCTCTGTGACAAAGGAAGAAGATGGCCTTTGAATAAGCAAGCAGTCTTGCTTCCCATGTCGATGATCTCGAGTACTAGAAAGTGATGAATAAGCCTGTGGTTTGCTATGGAGGTTCCGTGTCAGATAAAGCTCCTTCCGATGCCTGTCCCCTCCCCCCTCTGCCCCTACGAGTTGTAAGCACATATAAGGTGGAGGCCACTGTGGCTTCTTCAGAACCCCTCGAAGGACCAGAACGGGACACAATGGCTCTTGTGAGCTCCAACACCAGTCTCCTCTCCTTGCTGCTTCTGTTCCTGATGCTGCTCCACCAGGGACTCCAGACTCCAGTGCCGCCTTCAGTTTCAGCCTCAGGCAAAGCCAGCAAGTTGAATTGCAACATTATTGTCAAGGAGATTCTGAGTTCCATCAAAGTGAGTATCTGGGTGAGGTTGGCCTGGTGCAGGCTGGTTCTAAAAGGTGCCTCAGGCTGGCTCCAATAGGTGTCACCTCAGGCTGGCTCCAGCAGGTGCCTCAGGCTGGCTCCAGCAGGTGCCTCAGGCCAACAAGCTTCATGGTTCTTTCTGTGTCCCCACAGGTATCTAATCTCGATGAAGGCGATGACATAACGCCACTGCGGGTAAGAGCTTGGCCCTGCTTTGGGGCATACTTGGGTCCCATCTATCTCCTGCCTTGGGGACTTCAGCCATGTCCCTCCACCCTGCTCTGCTTCAGCTTTTGTATCTGTCTCAGTGGGGTTGTTAAGAGAAACATCAAATGGCCTTACACTTAGGGTCAGTACACACAGCCTAGGCTGGAGTAACAAAAGTTACATTTTAGATATACAATGAAAAGACAGCTGTGGGTGAACCACAGGCCTCTGGCTCCACTTTCGGTGGGGAATCGATGAACTGGCCAATGGGCTGTGTCCTGTGACTTTGTCCTTTGCTGGTCTTCCTCCTTAAAAACCGCGTTCCACCAGCCCCAGACATTACTTTTCTAGTTTCAGCCAGATGCAATGGTTGTGTCTCTTTTCGTTGGCTTGGACCTAACATGAAGTCCTTTCCAAGTCTGCTAGATGTCTACATGTCCCCATCCTTGGGGGCGTGATAGGGCCCTTTTAAGTCTCTAGAAATTCTTATTTAGATTGAAGCATTAACCTTGGTATCTGGCATATTGGGCATAAGTATTTCCCTTGGTCAACTCTCTGCTTTTCCAGGTCTTGTCTGGGGTGGTGTGTTTTCCTCAAGTACAGAAAGATCTGCCCAGCCCTTCACACAGCCCACAGAGAGCCAGGGGTTAGGACTTGGTACTTGGGAAAGGCAGGCCTTTGTCTGGGATATGTACTTGCTTTTAAGCCCAGGGTAAAGAAGGGACCAGGAATAAGGCTATACAAAAAAACCTCTATCAGCAGGCTCAGCTCCCCAGCTGTCACCCCCTCAGTTCTCACCTCCCAGCTCTCACCCCTCAGCTCTCACCTCCCAGCTCTCACCTCCCCAGTTCTCACCTCCTCAGCTCTCACCCCCCAGCTCTCACCTCCTCAGCTCTCACCCCCCAGCTCTCACCTCCCCAGTTCTCACCACCTCAGCTCTCACCCCCCAGCTCTCACCTCCTCAGCTCTCACCCCCCAGCTCTCACCTCCTCAGCTCTCACCCCCCAGCTCTCACCTCCTCAGCTCTCACCCCTCAGCTCTCACCTCCCCAGTTCTCACCTCCTCAGCTCTCACCCCTCAGCTCTCACCCCTCAGCTCTCACCCCTCAGCTCTCACCTCCTCAGCTCTCACCCCCCAGCTCTCACCTCCTCAGCTCTCACCTCCTCAGCTCTCACCCCCCAGCTCTCACCTCCTCAGCTCTCACCTCCTCAGCTCTCACCTCCTCAGCTCTCACCTCCTCAGCTCTCACCTCCTCAGCTCTCACCCCCCAGTTCTCACCTCCTCAGCTCTCACCTCCCCAGTTCTCACCTCCTCAGCTCTCACCCCTCAGCTCTCACCTCCTCAGCTCTCACCCCCCAGCTCTCACCTCCTCAGCTCTCACCTCCTCAGCTCTCACCTCCCCAGTTCTCACCTCCTCAGCTCTCACCTCCTCAGCTCTCACCCCCCAGCTCTCACCTCCTCAGCTCTCACCTCCTCAGCTCTCACCTCCTCAGCTCTCACCTCCTCAGCTCTCACCCCCCAGCTCTCACCTCCTCAGCTCTCACCTCCTCAGCTCTCACCTCCCCAGTTCTCACCTCCTCAGCTCTCACCCCTCAGCTCTCACCTCCTCAGCTCTCACCCCTCAGCTCTCACCCCTCAGCTCTCACCTCCTCAGCTCTCACCTCCTCAGCTCTCACCCCTCAGCTCTCACCTCCCCAGTTCTCACCTCCTCAGCTCTCACCCCTCAGCTCTCACCCCTCAGCTCTCACCTCCTCAGCTCTCACCCCTCAGCTCTCTCCCCTCAGCTCTCACCCCCTCAGCTCTCACCCCTCAGCTTCTACAAAGAGGATTCTTTGTCTTCTCAGAATGAGACCTTGCGGAGAGCAAACCTGTGTGAATTCCTGAGAATGGGAAATGTATCGAAAATAGACAAAATCGAGACCAAACTTAAGGTATGTGAAACTGCTGAGTGTTTAGGGGATCCCTGCCTCCCTCCCCTCTTCTCAGCATTTAGTGGGGAGGGAAGCAGGGCCTGCTCCTTTTTCGAGGGATCTGACTGTGTCTTGATTCTCTCCACAGATACTTGGGCGTTGCCTACCCAAGGGTGAGAGCACCTCTCAGGTAAGCTGTCCTTCCCTCGACATACCCTGCAGATAGTGCCTTTACCCACATCCAGGCTTTGCTTGCTACAGTTCTCAGCAGCCTGCTCACCTCTAATGCCCGCCATCTTCTCCGGTTCTTCGCAGATGACGAACATCTTCCTTACAAACAATGAGAAGGACTTTAATGAGAAACTGAGGTACTTTGTGAGCCAAATGGAAGGTCAGCTGCCAACACAGATCCCTACAACACCTGATCCGACCTCTGACCCGGTCACGTCTTGCTCTGTGACCATGGAATAAAAAACCAGCAGAAGTGTTTGAGTCTGAATGTCCCTCAGGGCCCACACCCAGGAGGAGGATCTCACTTTCCCATTTGGCATCACATATATTATCAATTTATCTATTTTCTAAATTATGTTCCCATTTTACCCCATCGAGGCTATTTATTTATGTATTTATGTATTTATTTATTTATTACCTTCTGCAATGTGAAGTATACCTGTTATAGCTGAAGAGTGGTTTTCCATGTTTTGAAAGAGAAAAAAAAAATAATTCCAAAGGAGACTGGGGGATTTCATTTGTTCCTTGTGTTTTAAAAGGGTTTTTAAACACTTGTGGAAATAAAGAGCTTTGAACAAATCGGCTTTGTTTTGTCCAATGTCTTAGTGTGGCATCATCTCTGTGCCAGTCCTAGATGAGACTTGTGGGCCATGCTCTTTGGGTGTAGGGTAGAGGCTGCCCATCTGAGCTCCCTCTCCCATCCCCTGCACAGAGGACCGACCTCAACTCCAACATCACAAGCAGCCACACAGCATGCAGCATGTGCCAGATCTTAGTCTGGGCACTCCCCTGTACTCTTTAGTACATTCCTCATTCTAAACTAGAGTGTGTGATCTCTGTCTTATGGGAATACTGAAGTCCTGTGGGGCAAAGCAAGGGCGCGCTGCTGAAGACTGAAATCCCATGGAATGCCTCCCCTAGTGGTCACGCTTAAAACTGCAGCAGTACCCGCAACTTCTCCCGCAGTGGAACTCTAGGTCCACACATGGCGGAACCCTCTGAGGATGCAGGCTACTCAGACCCAGAAATCCTACTCCTTCCAGAAGTTTCCATGCCTTCCTGGGCTTCCAGCTTCTCTTGACTGATGTAGTCTCCCTACACCGTGCCTGACTCCAAACTGGCCCTGGAACACACGGTCTGTTGAGCCAGACTGAGCTTTCAAAATGTGTTTTTGACCACTAATCCCAAATCTTTGGGGTCTTCATGGATTTGTCCACAGTCTGTATCCTAAGGCTGTCAGAAGGGACCCACCTTCGCCTCTTGGGTTTCCCCATGTATATCAACTTCATGGGAGTTCAAGACACCCCATGACCCCACCTCAAACATTTGTAGGACCACCACAGCTACTCCGGATTGTCCCAGCTGACTCGTGAAGGACTCTTCTCTGAGAGCCAAGGGCACACAGGGACCCAACAGAGGGGCAGCCTGGATGGTGGAGACCCGGACGGCACTAAAGTGGGGTTCAGGTTGCCACCTGATTCTCTAATCCTGTGTACTTCCAGACGAGGGGTAGGGGACCACAAGGGGCCAGATGAGCCATCTTCCTCGTCACCTTGGTGGGAGGTAGTAGTCTCCCCAGTTCCTCAAGAGTCCCAGAAAGGCAGTTTTAGGCACTGACATCAGACCCTGGGGGCTTATTCCTTTTCTTTTTCTTTTCTATCTTTATCTCTTTAAGTTCCAAGTGAGAAACATCCGTTGATTAAGATGTGGGCAATTTACCTGCTACTAGCTCAGAAATGTATTCTTCTACATCCTTCCTTCCAATACACTTTTAAATTTCCAAAGAAATAAATCTCTCCTTGCGCCGCCCCCCTCCCCAGACAGACTCACCTTGGGGTGACTGCCTTGGGGTGCTCACAAGGCAGAGAAATGAGACATTGCTGCAGTTATTTAAATGACCACTAGAGGGAGATATGTCCCTAGTCTTAGGGTACGCCTAGGCGTTGTGGGAAAGATGTCCAGCTAATTTGAAATTAGACCAGATTACTCAGTTC